>NW_027369978.1:0-39053 GCF_046119375.1 Phyllobates terribilis
TTTTCCTGCTAATCCTAGCATGATAAAGAAGATTCAAAGAGAGTGAGATGCCAGCTCCTTTCATTCAGTCAGTAGCTTCAAACATTTCTGGTATATGAAAAACATGTTTTTCAATGGCAAAAATCAATGAATATTGTAAATGCACAAACAGTAATATCTCCACATTGCACGGTGCAATTCTGAAATTTTTAGCTTTTTCCTGTTAATCCTAGCATGATAAAGAAGATTCAAAGAGAGTGAGATGCCAGCTCCTTTCATTCAGTCAGTAGCTTCAAACATTTCTGGTATATGAAAAACATGTTTTTCAATGGCAAAAATCAATGAATATTGTAAATGCACAAACAGTAATATCTCCACATTGCACGGTGCAATTCTGAAATTTTTAGCTTTTTCCTGTTAATCCTAGCATGATAAAGAAGATTCAAAGAGAGTGAGATGCCAGCTCCTTTCATTCAGTCAGTAGCTTCAAACATTTCTGGTATATGAAAAACATGTTTTTCAATGGCAAAAATCAATGAATATTGTAAATGCACAAACAGTAATATCTCCACATTGCAAGGTGCAATTCTGAAATTTTTTGCTTTTTCCTGCTAATCCTAGCATGATAAAGAAGATTCAAAGAGAGTGAGATGCCAGCTCCTTTCATTCAGTCAGTAGCTTCAAACATTTCTGGTATATGAAAAACATGTTTTTCAATGGCAAAAATCAATGAATATTGTAAATGCACAAACAGTAATATCTCCACATTGCACGGTGCAATTCTGAAATTTTTAGCTTTTTCCTGTTAATCCTAGCATGATAAAGAAGATTCAAAGAGAGTGAGATGCCAGCTCCTTTCATTCAGTCAGTAGCTTCAAACATTTCTGGTATATGAAAAACATGTTTTTCAATGGCAAAAATCAATGAATATTGTAAATGCACAAACAGTAATATCTCCACATTGCAAGGTGCAATTCTGAAATTTTTTGCTTTTTCCTGTTAATCCTAGCATGATAAAGAAGATTCAAAGAGAGTGAGATGCCAGCTCCTTTCATTCAGTCAGTAGCTTCAAACATTTCTGGTATATGAAAAACATGTTTTTCAATGGCAAAAATCAATGAATATTGTAAATGCACAAACAGTAATATCTCCACATTGCACGGTGCAATTCTGAAATTTTTTGCTTTTTCCTGTTAATCCTAGCATGATAAAGAAGATTCAAAGAGAGTGAGATGCCAGCTCCTTTCATTCAGTCAGTAGCTTCAAACATTTCTGGTATATGAAAAACATGTTTTTCAATGGCAAAAATCAATGAATATTGTAAATGCACAAACAGTAATATCTCCACATTGCACGGTGCTATTCTGAAATTTTTAGCTTTTTCCTGTTAGTCCTAGCATGATAAAGAAGATTCAAAGAGAGTGAGATGCCAGCTCCTTTCATTCAGTCAGTAGCTTCAAACATTTCTGGTATATGAAAAACATGTTTTTCAATGGCAAAAATCAATGAATATTGTAAATGCACAAACAGTAATATCTCCACATTGCACAGTGCAATTCTGAAATTTTTTGCTTTTTCCTGTTAATCCTAGCATGATAAAGAAGATTCAAAGAGAGTGAGATGCCAGCTCCTTTCATTCAGTCAGTAGCTTCAAACATTTCTGGTATATGAAAAACATGTTTTTCAATGGCAAAAATCAATGAATATTGTAAATGCACAAACAGTAATATCTCCACATTGCAAGGTGCAATTCTGAAATTTTTTGCTTTTTCCTGCTAATCCTAGCATGATAAAGAAGATTCAAAGAGAGTGAGATGCCAGCTCCTTTCATTCAGTCAGTAGCTTCAAACATTTCTGGTATATGAAAAACATGTTTTTCAATGGCAAAAATCAATGAATATTGTAAATGCACAAACAGTAATATCTCCACATTGCACGGTGCAATTCTGAAATTTTTAGCTTTTTCCTGTTAATCCTAGCATGATAAAGAAGATTCAAAGAGAGTGAGACGCCAGCTCCTTTCATTCAGTCATTAGCTTCAAACATTTCTGGTATATGAAAAACATGTTTTTCAATGGCAAAAATCAATGAATATTGTAAATGCACAAACAGTAATATCTCCACATTGCACGGTGCAATTCTGAAATTTTTAGCTTTTTCCTGTTAATCCTAGCATGATAAAGAAGATTCAAAGAGAGTGAGATGCCAGCTCCTTTCATTCAGTCAGTAGCTTCAAACATTTCTGGTATATGAAAAACATGTTTTTCAATGGCAAAAATCAATGAATATTGTAAATGCACAAACAGTAATATCTCCACATTGCAAGGTGCAATTCTGAAATTTTTTGCTTTTTCCTGTTAATCCTAGCATGATAAAGAAGATTCAAAGAGAGTGAGATGCCAGCTCCTTTCATTCAGTCAGTAGCTTCAAACATTTCTGGTATATGAAAAACATGTTTTTCAATGGCAAAAATCAATGAATATTGTAAATGCACAAACAGTAATATCTCCACATTGCAAGGTGCAATTCTGAAATTTTTTGCTTTTTCCTGCTAATCCTAGCATGATAAAGAAGATTCAAAGAGAGTGAGATGCCAGCTCCTTTCATTCAGTCAGTAGCTTCAAACATTTCTGGTATATGAAAAACATGTTTTTCAATGGCAAAAATCAATGAATATTGTAAATGCACAAACAGTAATATCTCCACATTGCACGGTGCATTTCTGAAATTTTTAGCTTTTTCCTGTTAATCCTAGCATGATAAAGAAGATTCAAAGAGAGTGAGATGCCAGCTCCTTTCATTCAGTCAGTAGCTTCAAACATTTCTGGTATATGAAAAACATGATTTTCAATGGCAAAAATCAATGAATATTGTAAATGCACAAACAGTAATATCTCCACATTGCAAGGTGCAATTCTGAAATTTTTTGCTTTTTCCTGCTAATCCTAGCATGATAAAGAAGATTCAAAGAGAGTGAGATGCCAGCTCCTTTCATTCAGTCAGTAGCTTCAAACATTTCTGGTATATGAAAAACATGTTTTTCAATGGCAAAAATCAATGAATATTGTAAATGCACAAACAGTAATATCTCCACATTGCACGGTGCAATTCTGAAATTTTTAGCTTTTTCCTGTTAATCCTAGCATGATAAAGAAGATTCAAAGAGAGTGAGATGCCAGCTCCTTTCATTCAGTCAGTAGCTTCAAACATTTCTGGTATATGAAAAACATGTTTTTCAATGGCAAAAATCAATGAATATTGTAAATGCACAAACAGTAATATCTCCACATTGCAAGGTGCAATTCTGAAATTTTTTGCTTTTTCCTGCTAATCCTAGCATGATAAAGAAGATTCAAAGAGAGTGAGATGCCAGCTCCTTTCATTCAGTCAGTAGCTTCAAACATTTCTGGTATATGAAAAACATGTTTTTCAATGGCAAAAATCAATGAATATTGTAAATGCACAAACAGTAATATCTCCACATTGCACGGTGCAATTCTGAAATTTTTAGCTTTTTCCTGTTAATCCTAGCATGATAAAGAAGATTCAAAGAGAGTGAGATGCCAGCTCCTTTCATTCAGTCAGTAGCTTCAAACATTTCTGGTATATGAAAAACATGTTTTTCAATGGCAAAAATCAATGAATATTGTAAATGCACAAACAGTAATATCTCCACATTGCACGGTGCAATTCTGAAATTTTTAGCTTTTTCCTGTTAATCCTAGCATGATAAAGAAGATTCAAAGAGAGTGAGATGCCAGCTCCTTTCATTCAGTCAGTAGCTTCAAACATTTCTGGTATATGAAAAACATGTTTTTCAATGGCAAAAATCAATGAATATTGTAAATGCACAAACAGTAATATCTCCACATTGCAAGGTGCAATTCTGAAATTTTTTGCTTTTTCCTGCTAATCCTAGCATGATAAAGAAGATTCAAAGAGAGTGAGATGCCAGCTCCTTTCATTCAGTCAGTAGCTTCAAACATTTCTGGTATATGAAAAACATGTTTTTCAATGGCAAAAATCAATGAATATTGTAAATGCACAAACAGTAATATCTCCACATTGCACGGTGCAATTCTGAAATTTTTAGCTTTTTCCTGTTAATCCTAGCATGATAAAGAAGATTCAAAGAGAGTGAGATGCCAGCTCCTTTCATTCAGTCAGTAGCTTCAAACATTTCTGGTATATGAAAAACATATTTTTCAATGGCAAAAATCAATGAATATTGTAAATGCACAAACAGTAATATCTCCACATTGCACGGTGCAATTCTGAAATTTTTAGCTTTTTCCTGTTAATCCTAGCATGATAAAGAAGATTCAAAGAGAGTGAGATGCCAGCTCCTTTCATTCAGTCAGTAGCTTCAAACATTTCTGGTATATGAAAAACATGTTTTTCAATCGCAAAAATCAATGAATATTGTAAATGCACAAACAGTAATATCTCCACATTGCAAGGTGCAATTCTGAAATTTTTTGCTTTTTCCTGCTAATCCTAGCATGATAAAGAAGATTCAAAGAGAGTGAGATGCCAGCTCCTTTCATTCAGTCAGTAGCTTCAAACATTTCTGGTATATGAAAAACATGTTTTTCAATGGCAAAAATCAATGAATATTGTAAATGCACAAACAGTAATATCTCCACATTGCACGGTGCAATTCTGAAATTTTTAGCTTTTTCCTGTTAATCCTAGCATGATAAAGAAGATTCAAAGAGAGTGAGATGCCAGCTCCTTTCATTCAGTCATTAGCTTCAAACATTTCTGGTATATGAAAAACATGTTTTTCAATGGCAAAAATCAATGAATATTGTAAATGCACAAACAGTAATATCTCCACATTGCAAGGTGCAATTCTGAAATTTTTTGCTTTTTCCTGTTAATCCTAGCATGATAAAGAAGATTCAAAGAGAGTGAGATGCCAGCTCCTTTCATTCAGTCAGTAGCTTCAAACATTTCTGGTATATGAAAAACATGTTTTTCAATGGCAAAAATCAATGAATATTGTAAATGCACAAACAGTAATATCTCCACATTGCAAGGTGCAATTCTGAAATTTTTTGCTTTTTCCTGCTAATCCTAGCATGATAAAGAAGATTCAAAGAGAGTGAGATGCCAGCTCCTTTCATTCAGTCAGTAGCTTCAAACATTTCTGGTATATGAAAAACATGTTTTTCAATGGCAAAAATCAATGAATATTGTAAATGCACAAACAGTAATATCTCCACATTGCACGGTGCAATTCTGAAATTTTTAGCTTTTTCCTGTTAATCCTAGCATGATAAAGAAGATTCAAAGAGAGTGAGATGCCAGCTCCTTTCATTCAGTCAGTAGCTTCAAACATTTCTGGTATATGAAAAACATGTTTTTCAATGGCAAAAATCAATGAATATTGTAAATGCACAAACAGTAATATCTCCACATTGCAAGGTGCAATTCCGAAATTTTTTGCTTTTTCCTGCTAATCCTAGCATGATAAAGAAGATTCAAAGAGAGTGAGATGCCAGCTCCTTTCATTCAGTCAGTAGCTTCAAACATTTCTGGTATATGAAAAACATGTTTTTCAATGGCAAAAATCAATGAATATTGTAAATGCACAAACTAATATCTCCACATTGCACGGTGCAATTCTGAAATTTTTTGCTTTTTCCTGTTAATCCTAGCATGATAAAGAAGATTCAAAGAGAGTGAGATGCCAGCTCCTTTCATTCAGTCAGTAGCTTCAAACATTTCTGGTATATGAAAAACATGTTTTTCAATGGCAAAAATCAATGAATATTGTAAATGCACAAACAGTAATATCTCCACATTGCAAGGTGCAATTCTGAAATTTTTTGCTTTTTCCTGCTAATCCTAGCATGATAAAGAAGATTCAAAGAGAGTGAGATGCCAGCTCCTTTCATTCAGTCAGTAGCTTCAAACATTTCTGGTATATGAAAAACATGTTTTTCAATGGCAAAAATCAATGAATATTGTAAATGCACAAACAGTAATATCTCCACATTGCAAGGTGCAATTCTGAAATTTTTAGCTTTTTCCTGTTAATCCTAGCATGATAAAGAAGATTCAAAGAGAGTGAGATGCCAGCTCCTTTCATTCAGTCAGTAGCTTCAAACATTTCTGGTATATGAAAAACATGTTTTTCAATGGCAAAAATCAATGAATATTGTAAATGCACAAACAGTAATATCTCCACATTGCAAGGTGCAATTCTGAAATTTTTTGCTTTTTCCTGCTAATCCTAGCATGATAAAGAAGATTCAAAGAGAGTGAGATGCCAGCTCCTTTCATTCAGTCAGTAGCTTCAAACATTTCTGGTATATGAAAAACATGTTTTTCAATGGCAAAAATCAATGAATATTGTAAATGCACAAACAGTAATATCTCCACATTGCACGGTGCAATTCTGAAATTTTTAGCTTTTTCCTGTTAATCCTAGCATGATAAAGAAGATTCAAAGAGAGTGAGATGCCAGCTCCTTTCATTCAGTCAGTAGCTTCAAACATTTCTGGTATATGAAAAACATGTTTTTCAATGGCAAAAATCAATGAATATTGTAAATGCACAAACAGTAATATCTCCACATTGCAAGGTGCAATTCTGAAATTTTTTGCTTTTTCCTGCTAATCCTAGCATGATAAAGAAGATTCAAAGAGAGTGAGATGCCAGCTCCTTTCATTCAGTCAGTAGCTTCAAACATTTCTGGTATATGAAAAACATGTTTTTCAATGGCAAAAATCAATGAATATTGTAAATGCACAAACAGTAATATCTCCACATTGCACGGTGCAATTCTGAAATTTTTAGCTTTTTCCTGTTAATCCTAGCATGATAAAGAAGATTCAAAGAGAGTGAGATGCCAGCTCCTTTCATTCAGTCAGTAGCTTCAAACATTTCTGGTATATGAAAAACATGTTTTTCAATGGCAAAAATCAATGAATATTGTAAATGCACAAACAGTAATATCTCCACATTGCAAGGTGCAATTCTGAAATTTTTTGCTTTTTCCTGTTAATCCTAGCATGATAAAGAAGATTCAAAGAGAGTGAGATGCCAGCTCCTTTCATTCAGTCAGTAGCTTCAAACATTTCTGGTATATGAAAAACATGTTTTTCAATGGCAAAAATCAATGAATATTGTAAATGCACAAACAGTAATATCTCCACATTGCAAGGTGCAATTCTGAAATTTTTTGCTTTTTCCTGCTAATCCTAGCATGATAAAGAAGATTCAAAGAGAGTGAGATGCCAGCTCCTTTCATTCAGTCAGTAGCTTCAAACATTTCTGGTATATGAAAAACATGTTTTTCAATGGCAAAAATCAATGAATATTGTAAATGCACAAACAGTAATATCTCCACATTGCACGGTGCAATTCTGAAATTTTTAGCTTTTTCCTGTTAATCCTAGCATGATAAAGAAGATTCAAAGAGAGTGAGATGCCAGCTCCTTTCATTCAGTCAGCAGCTTCAAACATTTCTGGTATATGAAAAACATGTTTTTCAATGGCAAAAATCAATGAATATTGTAAATGCACAAACAGTAATATCTCCACATTGCACGGTGCAATTCTGAAATTTTTAGCTTTTTCCTGTTAATCCTAGCATGATAAAGAAGATTCAAAGAGAGTGAGATGCCAGCTCCTTTCATTCAGTCAGTAGCTTCAAACATTTCTGGTATATGAAAAACATGTTTTTCAATGGCAAAAATCAATGAATATTGTAAATGCACAAACAGTAATATCTCCACATTGCAAGGTGCAATTCTGAAATTTTTTGCTTTTTCCTGCTAATCCTAGCATGATAAAGAAGATTCAAAGAGAGTGAGATGCCAGCTCCTTTCATTCAGTCAGTAGCTTCAAACATTTCTGGTATATGAAAAACATGTTTTTCAATGGCAAAAATAAATGAATATTGTAAATGCACAAACAGTAATATCTCCACATTGCACGGTGCAATTCTGAAATTTTTAGCTTTTTCCTGTTAATCCTAGCATGATAAAGAAGATTCAAAGAGAGTGAGATGCCAGCTCCTTTCATTCAGTCAGTAGCTTCAAACATTTCTGGTATATGAAAAACATGTTTTTCAATGGCAAAAATCAATGAATATTGTAAATGCACAAACAGTAATATCTCCACATTGCAAGGTGCAATTCTGAAATTTTTTGCTTTTTCCTGCTAATCCTAGCATGATAAAGAAGATTCAAAGAGAGTGAGATGCCAGCTCCTTTCATTCAGTCAGTAGCTTCAAACATTTCTGGTATATGAAAAACATGTTTTTCAATGGCAAAAATCAATGAATATTGTAAATGCACACACAGTAATATCTCCACATTGCACGGTGCAATTCTGAAATTTTTAGCTTTTTCCTGTTAATCCTAGCATGATAAAGAAGATTCAAAGAGAGTGAGATGCCAGCTCCTTTCATTCAGTCATTAGCTTCAAACATTTCTGGTATATGAAAAACATGTTTTTCAATGGCAAAAATCAATGAATATTGTAAATGCACAAACAGTAATATCTCCACATTGCAAGGTGCAATTCTGAAATTTTTTGCTTTTTCCTGTTAATCCTAGCATGATAAAGAAGATTCAAAGAGAGTGAGATGCCAGCTCCTTTCATTCAGTCAGTAGCTTCAAACATTTCTGGTATATGAAAAACATGTTTTTCAATGGCAAAAATCAATGAATATTGTAAATGCACAAACAGTAATATCTCCACATTGCAAGGTGCAATTCTGAAATTTTTTGCTTTTTCCTGCTAATCCTAGCATGATAAAGAAGATTCAAAGAGAGTGAGATGCCAGCTCCTTTCATTCAGTCAGTAGCTTCAAACATTTCTGGTATATGAAAAACATGTTTTTCAATGGCAAAAATCAATGAATATTGTAAATGCACAAACAGTAATATCTCCACATTGCACGGTGCAATTCTGAAATTTTTAGCTTTTTCCTGTTAATCCTAGCATGATAAAGAAGATTCAAAGAGAGTGAGATGCCAGCTCCTTTCATTCAGTCAGTAGCTTCAAACATTTCTGGTATATGAAAAACATGTTTTTCAATGGCAAAAATCAATGAATATTGTAAATGCACAAACAGTAATATCTCCACATTGCAAGGTGCAATTCCGAAATTTTTTGCTTTTTCCTGCTAATCCTAGCATGATAAAGAAGATTCAAAGAGAGTGAGATGCCAGCTCCTTTCATTCAGTCAGTAGCTTCAAACATTTCTGGTATATGAAAAACATGTTTTTCAATGGCAAAAATCAATGAATATTGTAAATGCACAAACTAATATCTCCACATTGCACGGTGCAATTCTGAAATTTTTTGCTTTTTCCTGTTAATCCTAGCATGATAAAGAAGATTCAAAGAGAGTGAGATGCCAGCTCCTTTCATTCAGTCAGTAGCTTCAAACATTTCTGGTATATGAAAAACATGTTTTTCAATGGCAAAAATCAATGAATATTGTAAATGCACAAACAGTAATATCTCCACATTGCAAGGTGCAATTCTGAAATTTTTTGCTTTTTCCTGCTAATCCTAGCATGATAAAGAAGATTCAAAGAGAGTGAGATGCCAGCTCCTTTCATTGTCAGTAGCTTCAAACATTTCTGGTATATGAAAAACATGTTTTTCAATGGCAAAAATCAATGAATATTGTAAATGCACAAACAGTAATATCTCCACATTGCACAGTGCAATTCTGAAATTTTTAGCTTTTTCCTGTTAATCCTAGCATGATAAAGAAGATTCAAAGAGAGTGAGATGCCAGCTCCTTTCATTCAGTCAGTAGCTTCAAACATTTCTGGTATATGAAAAACATGTTTTTCAATGGCAAAAATCAATGAATATTGTAAATGCACAAACAGTAATATCTCCACATTGCAAGGTGCAATTCTGAAATTTTTTGCTTTTTCCTGCTAATCCTAGCATGATAAAGAAGATTCAAAGAGAGTGAGATGCCAGCTCCTTTCATTCAGTCAGTAGCTTCAAACATTTCTGGTATATGAAAAACATGTTTTTCAATGGCAAAAATCAATGAATATTGTAAATGCACAAACAGTAATATCTCCACATTGCACGGTGCAATTCTGAAATTTTTAGCTTTTTCCTGTTAATCCTAGCATGATAAAGAAGATTCAAAGAGAGTGAGATGCCAGCTCCTTTCATTCAGTCAGTAGCTTCAAACATTTCTGGTATATGAAAAACATGTTTTTCAATGGCAAAAATCAATGAATATTGTAAATGCACAAACAGTAATATCTCCACATTGCAAGGTGCAATTCCGAAATTTTTTGCTTGTTCCTGCTAATCCTAGCATGATAAAGAAGATTCAAAGAGAGTGAGATGCCAGCTCCTTTCATTCAGTCAGTAGCTTCAAACATTTCTGGTATATGAAAAACATGTTTTTCAATGGCAAAAATCAATGAATATTGTAAATGCACAAACTAATATCTCCACATTGCACGGTGCAATTCTGAAATTTTTTGCTTTTTCCTGTTAATCCTAGCATGATAAAGAAGATTCAAAGAGAGTGAGATGCCAGCTCCTTTCATTCAGTCAGTAGCTTCAAACATTTCTGGTATATGAAAAACATGTTTTTCAATGGCAAAAATCAATGAATATTGTAAATGCACAAACAGTAATATCTCCACATTGCAAGGTGCAATTCTGAAATTTTTTGCTTTTTCCTGCTAATCCTAGCATGATAAAGAAGATTCAAAGAGAGTGAGATGCCAGCTCCTTTCATTGTCAGTAGCTTCAAACATTTCTGGTATATGAAAAACATGTTTTTCAATGGCAAAAATCAATGAATATTGTAAATGCACAAACAGTAATATCTCCACATTGCACGGTGCAATTCTGAAATTTTTAGCTTTTTCCTGTTAATCCTAGCATGATAAAGAAGATTCAAAGAGAGTGAGATGCCAGCTCCTTTCATTCAGTCAGTAGCTTCAAACATTTCTGGTATATGAAAAACATGTTTTTCAATGGCAAAAATCAATGAATATTGTAAATGCACAAACAGTAATATCTCCACATTGCAAGGTGCAATTCTGAAATTTTTTGCTTTTTCCTGCTAATCCTAGCATGATAAAGAAGATTCAAAGAGAGTGAGATGCCAGCTCCTTTCATTCAGTCAGTAGCTTCAAACATTTCTGGTATATGAAAAACATGTTTTTCAATGGCAAAAATCAATGAATATTGTAAATGCACAAACAGTAATATCTCCACATTGCACGGTGCAATTCTGAAATTTTTAGCTTTTTCCTGTTAATCCTAGCATGATAAAGAAGATTCAAAGAGAGTGAGATGCCAGCTCCTTTCATTCAGTCAGTAGCTTCAAACATTTCTGGTATATGAAAAACATGTTTTTCAATGGCAAAAATCAATGAATATTGTAAATGCACAAACAGTAATATCTCCACATTGCACGGTGCAATTCTGAAATTTTTAGCTTTTTCCTGTTAATCCTAGCATGATAAAGAAGATTCAAAGAGAGTGAGATGCCAGCTCCCTTCATTCAGTCAGTAGCTTCAAACATTTCTGGTATATGAAAAACATGTTTTTCAATGGCAAAAATCAATGAATATTGTAAATGCACAAACAGTAATATCTCCACATTGCAAGGTGCAATTCTGAAATTTTTTGCTTTTTCCTGCTAATCCTAGCATGATAAAGAAGATTCAAAGAGAGTGAGATGCCAGCTCCTTTCATTCAGTCAGTAGCTTCAAACATTTCTGGTATATGAAAAACATGTTTTTCAATGGCAAAAATCAATGAATATTGTAAATGCACAAACAGTAATATCTCCACATTGCACGGTGCAATTCTGAAATTTTTAGCTTTTTCCTGTTAATCCTAGCATGATAAAGAAGATTCAAAGAGAGTGAGATGCCAGCTCCTTTCATTCAGTCATTAGCTTCAAACATTTCTGGTATATGAAAAACATGTTTTTCAATGGCAAAAATCAATGAATATTGTAAATGCACAAACAGTAATATCTCCACATTGCAAGGTGCAATTCTGAAATTTTTTGCTTTTTCCTGTTAATCCTAGCATGATAAAGAAGATTCAAAGAGAGTGAGATGCCAGCTCCTTTCATTCAGTCAGTAGCTTCAAACATTTCTGGTATATGAAAAACATGTTTTTCAATGGCAAAAATCAATGAATATTGTAAATGCACAAACAGTAATATCTCCACATTGCAAGGTGCAATTCTGAAATTTTTTGCTTTTTCCTGCTAATCCTAGCATGATAAAGAAGATTCAAAGAGAGTGAGATGCCAGCTCCTTTCATTCAGTCAGTAGCTTCAAACATTTCTGGTATATGAAAAACATGTTTTCAATGGCAAAAATCAATGAATATTGTAAATGCACAAACAGTAATATCTCCACATTGCACGGTGCAATTCTGAAATTTTTAGCTTTTTCCTGTTAATCCTAGCATGATAAAGAAGATTCAAAGAGAGTGAGATGCCAGCTCCTTTCATTCAGTCAGTAGCTTCAAACATTTCTGGTATATGAAAAACATGTTTTTCAATGGCAAAAATCAATGAATATTGTAAATGCACAAACAGTAATATCTCCACATTGCAAGGTGCAATTCCGAAATTTTTTGCTTTTTCCTGCTAATCCTAGCATGATAAAGAAGATTCAAAGAGAGTGAGATGCCAGCTCCTTTCATTCAGTCAGTAGCTTCAAACATTTCTGGTATATGAAAAACATGTTTTTCAATGGCAAAAATCAATGAATATTGTAAATGCACAAACTAATATCTCCACATTGCACGGTGCAATTCTGAAATTTTTTGCTTTTTCCTGTTAATCCTAGCATGATAAAGAAGATTCAAAGAGAGTGAGATGCCAGCTCCTTTCATTCAGTCAGTAGCTTCAAACATTTCTGGTATATGAAAAACATGTTTTTCAATGGCAAAAATCAATGAATATTGTAAATGCACAAACAGTAATATCTCCACATTGCAAGGTGCAATTCTGAAATTTTTTGCTTTTTCCTGCTAATCCTAGCATGATAAAGAAGATTCAAAGAGAGTGAGATGCCAGCTCCTTTCATTGTCAGTAGCTTCAAACATTTCTGGTATATGAAAAACATGTTTTTCAATGGCAAAAATCAATGAATATTGTAAATGCACAAACAGTAATATCTCCACATTGCACGGTGCAATTCTGAAATTTTTAGCTTTTTCCTGTTAATCCTAGCATGATAAAGAAGATTCAAAGAGAGTGAGATGCCAGCTCCTTTCATTCAGTCAGTAGCTTCAAACATTTCTGGTATATGAAAAACATGTTTTTCAATGGCAAAAATCAATGAATATTGTAAATGCACAAACAGTAATATCTCCACATGCAAGGTGCAATTCTGAAATTTTTTGCTTTTTCCTGCTAATCCTAGCATGATAAAGAAGATTCAAAGAGAGTGAGATGCCAGCTCCTTTCATTCAGTCAGTAGCTTCAAACATTTCTGGTATATGAAAAACATGTTTTTCAATGGCAAAAATCAATGAATATTGTAAATGCACAAACAGTAATATCTCCACATTGCACGGTGCAATTCTGAAATTTTTAGCTTTTTCCTGTTAATCCTAGCATGATAAAGAAGATTCAAAGAGAGTGAGATGCCAGCTCCTTTCATTCAGTCAGTAGCTTCAAACATTTCTGGTATATGAAAAACATGTTTTTCAATGGCAAAAATCAATGAATATTGTAAATGCACAAACAGTAATATCTCCACATTGCAAGGTGCAATTCCGAAATTTTTTGCTTGTTCCTGCTAATCCTAGCATGATAAAGAAGATTCAAAGAGAGTGAGATGCCAGCTCCTTTCATTCAGTCAGTAGCTTCAAACATTTCTGGTATATGAAAAACATGTTTTTCAATGGCAAAAATCAATGAATATTGTAATTGCACAAACTAATATCTCCACATTGCACGGTGCAATTCTGAAATTTTTTGCTTTTTCCTGTTAATCCTAGCATGATAAAGAAGATTCAAAGAGAGTGAGATGCCAGCTCCTTTCATTCAGTCAGTAGCTTCAAACATTTCTGGTATATGAAAAACATGTTTTTCAATGGCAAAAATCAATGAATATTGTAAATGCACAAACAGTAATATCTC
Organism: Phyllobates terribilis; assembly: GCF_046119375.1. Taxonomy (NCBI): domain Eukaryota; kingdom Metazoa; phylum Chordata; class Amphibia; order Anura; family Dendrobatidae; genus Phyllobates; species Phyllobates terribilis. The sequence continues at coordinate 14,111 of NW_027369978.1, forward strand.
CACATTGCAAGGTGCAATTCTGAAATTTTTTGCTTTTTCCTGCTAATCCTAGCATGATAAAGAAGATTCAAAGAGAGTGAGATGCCAGCTCCTTTCATTGTCAGTAGCTTCAAACATTTCTGGTATATGAAAAACATGTTTTTCAATGGCAAAAATCAATGAATATTGTAAATGCACAAACAGTAATATCTCCACATTGCACGGTGCAATTCTGAAATTTTTAGCTTTTTCCTGTTAATCCTAGCATGATAAAGAAGATTCAAAGAGAGTGAGATGCCAGCTCCTTTCATTCAGTCAGTAGCTTCAAACATTTCTGGTATATGAAAAACATGTTTTTCAATGGCAAAAATCAATGAATATTGTAAATGCACAAACAGTAATATCTCCACATTGCAAGGTGCAATTCTGAAATTTTTTGCTTTTTCCTGCTAATCCTAGCATGATAAAGAAGATTCAAAGAGAGTGAGATGCCAGCTCCTTTCATTCAGTCAGTAGCTTCAAACATTTCTGGTATATGAAAAACATGTTTTTCAATGGCAAAAATCAATGAATATTGTAAATGCACAAACAGTAATATCTCCACATTGCACGGTGCAATTCTGAAATTTTTAGCTTTTTCCTGTTAATCCTAGCATGATAAAGAAGATTCAAAGAGAGTGAGATGCCAGCTCCTTTCATTCAGTCAGTAGCTTCAAACATTTCTGGTATATGAAAAACATGTTTTTCAATGGCAAAAATCAATGAATATTGTAAATGCACAAACAGTAATATCTCCACATTGCAAGGTGCAATTCTGAAATTTTTTGCTTTTTCCTGCTAATCCTAGCATGATAAAGAAGATTCAAAGAGAGTGAGATGCCAGCTCCTTTCATTCAGTCAGTAGCTTCAAACATTTCTGGTATATGAAAAACATGTTTTTCAATGGCAAAAATCAATGAATATTGTAAATGCACAAACAGTAATATCTCCACATTGCACGGTGCAATTCTGAAATTTTTAGCTTTTTCCTGTTAATCCTAGCATGATAAAGAAGATTCAAAGAGAGTGAGATGCCAGCTCCTTTCATTCAGTCAGTAGCTTCAAACATTTCTGGTATATGAAAAACATGTTTTTCAATGGCAAAAATCAATGAATATTGTAAATGCACAAACAGTAATATCTCCACATTGCAAGGTGCAATTCTGAAATTTTTTGCTTTTTCCTGTTAATCCTAGCATGATAAAGAAGATTCAAAGAGAGTGAGATGCCAGCTCCTTTCATTCAGTCAGTAGCTTCAAACATTTCTGGTATATGAAAAACATGTTTTTCAATGGCAAAAATCAATGAATATTGTAAATGCACAAACAGTAATATCTCCACATTGCAAGGTGCAATTCTGAAATTTTTTGCTTTTTCCTGCTAATCCTAGCATGATAAAGAAGATTCAAAGAGAGTGAGATGCCAGCTCCTTTCATTCAGTCAGTAGCTTCAAACATTTCTGGTATATGAAAAACATGTTTTTCAATGGCAAAAATCAATGAATATTGTAAATGCACAAACAGTAATATCTCCACATTGCACGGTGCAATTCTGAAATTTTTAGCTTTTTCCTGTTAATCCTAGCATGATAAAGAAGATTCAAAGAGAGTGAGATGCCAGCTCCTTTCATTCAGTCAGTAGCTTCAAACATTTCTGGTATATGAAAAACATGTTTTTCAATGGCAAAAATCAATGAATATTGTAAATGCACAAACAGTAATATCTCCACATTGCACGGTGCAATTCTGAAATTTTTAGCTTTTTCCTGTTAATCCTAGCATGATAAAGAAGATTCAAAGAGAGTGAGATGCCAGCTCCTTTCATTCAGTCAGTAGCTTCAAACATTTCTGGTATATGAAAAACATGTTTTTCAATGGCAAAAATCAATGAATATTGTAAATGCACAAACAGTAATATCTCCACATTGCAAGGTGCAATTCTGAAATTTTTTGCTTTTTCCTGCTAATCCTAGCATGATAAAGAAGATTCAAAGAGAGTGAGATGCCAGCTCCTTTCATTCAGTCAGTAGCTTCAAACATTTCTGGTATATGAAAAACATGTTTTTCAATGGCAAAAATCAATGAATATTGTAAATGCACAAACAGTAATATCTCCACATTGCACGGTGCAATTCTGAAATTTTTAGCTTTTTCCTGTTAATCCTAGCATGATAAAGAAGATTCAAAGAGAGTGAGATGCCAGCTCCTTTCATTCAGTCATTAGCTTCAAACATTTCTGGTATATGAAAAACATGTTTTTCAATGGCAAAAATCAATGAATATTGTAAATGCACAAACAGTAATATCTCCACATTGCAAGGTGCAATTCTGAAATTTTTTGCTTTTTCCTGTTAATCCTAGCATGATAAAGAAGATTCAAAGAGAGTGAGATGCCAGCTCCTTTCATTCAGTCAGTAGCTTCAAACATTTCTGGTATATGAAAAACATGTTTTTCAATGGCAAAAATCAATGAATATTGTAAATGCACAAACAGTAATATCTCCACATTGCAAGGTGCAATTCTGAAATTTTTTGCTTTTTACTGCTAATCCTAGCATGATAAAGAAGATTCAAAGAGAGTGAGATGCCAGCTCCTTTCATTCAGTCAGTAGCTTCAAACATTTCTGGTATATGAAAAACATGTTTTTCAATGGCAAAAATCAATGAATATTGTAAATGCACAAACAGTAATATCTCCACATTGCACGGTGCAATTCTGAAATTTTTAGCTTTTTCCTGTTAATCCTAGCATGATAAAGAAGATTCAAAGAGAGTGAGATGCCAGCTCCTTTCATTCAGTCAGTAGCTTCAAACATTTCTGGTATATGAAAAACATGTTTTTCAATGGCAAAAATCAATGAATATTGTAAATGCACAAACAGTAATATCTCCACATTGCAAGGTGCAATTCCGAAATTTTTTGCTTTTTCCTGCTAATCCTAGCATGATAAAGAAGATTCAAAGAGAGTGAGATGCCAGCTCCTTTCATTCAGTCAGTAGCTTCAAACATTTCTGGTATATGAAAAACATGTTTTTCAATGGCAAAAATCAATGAATATTGTAAATGCACAAACTAATATCTCCACATTGCACGGTGCAATTCTGAAATTTTTTGCTTTTTCCTGTTAATCCTACCATGATAAAGAAGATTCAAAGAGAGTGAGATGCCAGCTCCTTTCATTCAGTCAGTAGCTTCAAACATTTCTGGTATATGAAAAACATGTTTTTCAATGGCAAAAATCAATGAATATTGTAAATGCACAAACAGTAATATCTCCACATTGCAAGGTGCAATTCTGAAATTTTTTGCTTTTTCCTGCTAATCCTAGCATGATAAAGAAGATTCAAAGAGAGTGAGATGCCAGCTCCTTTCCTTCAGTCAGTAGCTTCAAACATTTCTGGTATATGAAAAACATGTTTTTCAATGGCAAAAATCAATGAATATTGTAAATGCACAAACAGTAATATCTCCACATTGCACGGTGCAATTCTGAAATTTTTAGCTTTTTCCTGTTAATCCTAGCATGATAAAGAAGATTCAAAGAGAGTGAGATGCCAGCTCCTTTCATTCAGTCAGTAGCTTCAAACATTTCTGGTATATGAAAAACATGTTTTTCAATGGCAAAAATCAATGAATATTGTAAATGCACAAACAGTAATATCTCCACATTGCAAGGTGCAATTCTGAAATTTTTTGCTTTTTCCTGCTAATCCTAGCATGATAAAGAAGATTCAAAGAGAGTGAGATGCCAGCTCCTTTCATTCAGTCAGTAGCTTCAAACATTTCTGGTATATGAAAAACATGTTTTTCAATGGCAAAAATCAATGAATATTGTAAATGCACAAACAGTAATATCTCCACATTGCACGGTGCAATTCTGAAATTTTTAGCTTTTTCCTGTTAATCCTAGCATGATAAAGAAGATTCAAAGAGAGTGAGATGCCAGCTCCTTTCATTCAGTCAGTAGCTTCAAACATTTCTGGTATATGAAAAACATGTTTTTCAATGGCAAAAATCAATGAATATTGTAAATGCACAAACAGTAATATCTCCACATTGCAAGGTGCAATTCTGAAATTTTTTGCTTTTTCCTGCTAATCCTAGCATGATAAAGAAGATTCAAAGAGAGTGAGATGCCAGCTCCTTTCATTCAGTCAGTAGCTTCAAACATTTCTGGTATATGAAAAACATGTTTTTCAATGGCAAAAATCAATGAATATTGTAAATGCACAAACAGTAATATCTCCACATTGCACGGTGCAATTCTGAAATTTTTAGCTTTTTCCTGTTAATCCTAGCATGATAAAGAAGATTCAAAGAGAGTGAGATGCCAGCTCCTTTCATTCAGTCAGTAGCTTCAAACATTTCTGGTATATGAAAAACATGTTTTTCAATGGCAAAAATCAATGAATATTGTAAATGCACAAACAGTAATATCTCCACATTGCAAGGTGCAATTCTGAAATTTTTAGCTTTTTCCTGTTAATCCTAGCATGATAAAGAAGATTCAAAGAGAGTGAGATGCCAGCTCCTTTCATTCAGTCAGTAGCTTCAAACATTTCTGGTATATGAAAAACATGTTTTTCAATGGCAAAAATCAATGAATATTGTAAATGCACAAACAGTAATATCTCCACATTGCACGGTGCAATTCTGAAATTTTTAGCTTTTTCCTGTTAATCCTAGCATGATAAAGAAGATTCAAAGAGAGTGAGATGCCAGCTCCTTTCATTCAGTCAGTAGCTTCAAACATTTCTGGTATATGAAAAACATGTTTTTCAATGGCAAAAATCAATGAATATTGAAAATGCACAAACAGTAATATCTCCACATTGCACGGTGCAATTCTGAAATTTTTAGCTTTTTCCTGTTAATCCTAGCATGATAAAGAAGATTCAAAGAGAGTGAGATGCCAGCTCCTTTCATTCAGTCAGTAGCTTCAAACATTTCTGGTATATGAAAAACATGTTTTTCAATGGCAAAAATCAATGAATATTGTAAATGCACAAACAGTAATATCTCCACATTGCAAGGTGCAATTCTGAAATTTTTTGCTTTTTCCTGCTAATCCTAGCATGATAAAGAAGATTCAAAGAGAGTGAGATGCCAGCTCCTTTCATTCAGTCAGTAGCTTCAAACATTTCTGGTATATGAAAAACATGTTTTTCAATGGCAAAAATCAATGAATATTGTAAATGCACAAACAGTAATATCTCCACATTGCACGGTGCAATTCTGAAATTTTTAGCTTTTTCCTGTTAATCCTAGCATGATAAAGAAGATTCAAAGAGAGTGAGATGCCAGCTCCTTTCATTCAGTCATTAGCTTCAAACATTTCTGGTATATGAAAAACATGTTTTTCAATGGCAAAAATCAATGAATATTGTAAATGCACAAACAGTAATATCTCCACATTGCAAGGTGCAATTCTGAAATTTTTTGCTTTTTCCTGTTAATCCTAGCATGATAAAGAAGATTCAAAGAGAGTGAGATGCCAGCTCCTTTCATTCAGTCACTAGCTTCAAACATTTCTGGTATATGAAAAACATGTTTTTCAATGGCAAAAATCAATGAATATTGTAAATGCACAAACAGTAATATCTCCACATTGCAAGGTGCAATTCTGAAATTTTTTGCTTTTTCCTGCTAATCCTAGCATGATAAAGAAGATTCAAAGAGAGTGAGATGCCAGCTCCTTTCATTCAGTCAGTAGCTTCAAACATTTCTGGTATATGAAAAACATGTTTTTCAATGGCAAAAATCAATGAATATTGTAAATGCACAAACAGTAATATCTCCACATTGCACGGTGCAATTCTGAAATTTTTAGCTTTTTCCTGTTAATCCTAGCATGATAAAGAAGATTCAAAGAGAGTGAGATGCCAGCTCCTTTCATTCAGTCAGTAGCTTCAAACATTTCTGGTATATGAAAAACATGTTTTTCAATGGCAAAAATCAATGAATATTGTAAATGCACAAACAGTAATATCTCCACATTGCAAGGTGCAATTCTGAAATTTTTTGCTTTTTCCTGCTAATCCTAGCATGATAAAGAAGATTCAAAGAGAGTGAGATGCCAGCTCCTTTCATTCAGTCAGTAGCTTCAAACATTTCTGGTATATGAAAAACATGTTTTTCAATGGCAAAAATCAATGAATATTGTAAATGCACAAACAGTGATATCTCCACATTGCACGGTGCAATTCTGAAATTTTTAGCTTTTTCCTGTTAATCCTAGCATGATAAAGAAGATTCAAAGAGAGTGAGATGCCAGCTCCTTTCATTCAGTCAGTAGCTTCAAACATTTCTGGTATATGAAAAACATGTTTTTCAATGGCAAAAATCAATGAATATTGTAAATGCACAAACAGTAATATCTCCACATTGCACGGTGCAATTCTGAAATTTTTAGCTTTTTCCTGTTAATCCTAGCATGATAAAGAAGATTCAAAGAGAGTGAGATGCCAGCTCCTTTCATTCAGTCAGTAGCTTCAAACATTTCTGGTATATGAAAAACATGTTTTTCAATGGCAAAAATCAATGAATATTGTAAATGCACAAACAGTAATATCTCCACATTGCACGGTGCAATTCTGAAATTTTTAGCTTTTTCCTGTTAATCCTAGCATAATAAAGAAGATTCAAAGAGAGTGAGATGCCAGCTCCTTTCATTCAGTCAGTAGCTTCAAACATTTCTGGTATATGAAAAACATGTTTTTCAATGGCAAAAATCAATGAATATTGTAAATGCACAAACAGTAATATCTCCACATTGCAAGGTGCAATTCCGAAATTTTTTGCTTTTTCCTGCTAATCCTAGCATGATAAAGAAGATTCAAAGAGAGTGAGATGCCAGCTCCTTTCATTCAGTCAGTAGCTTCAAACATTTCTGGTATATGAAAAACATGTTTTTCAATGGCAAAAATCAATGAATATTGTAAATGCACAAACTAATATCTCCACATTGCACGGTGCAATTCTGAAATTTTTTGCTTTTTCCTGTTAATCCTAGCATGATAAAGAAGATTCAAAGAGAGTGAGATGCCAGCTCCTTTCATTCAGTCAGTAGCTTCAAACATTTCTGGTATATGAAAAACATGTTTTTCAATGGCAAAAATCAATGAATATTGTAAATGCACAAACAGTAATATCTCCACATTGCAAGGTGCAATTCTGAAATTTTTTGCTTTTTCCTGCTAATCCTAGCATGATAAAGAAGATTCAAAGAGAGTGAGATGCCAGCTCCTTTCATTCAGTCAGTAGCTTCAAACATTTCTGGTATATGAAAAACATGTTTTTCAATGGCAAAAATCAATGAATATTGTAAATGCACAAACAGTAATATCTCCACATTGCACGGTGCAATTCTGAAATTTTTAGCTTTTTCCTGTTAATCCTAGCATGATAAAGAAGATTCAAAGAGAGTGAGATGCCAGCTCCTTTCATTCAGTCAGTAGCTTCAAACATTTCTGGTATATGAAAAACATGTTTTTCAATGGCAAAAATCAATGAATATTGTAAATGCACAAACAGTAATATCTCCACATTGCAAGGTGCAATTCTGAAATTTTTTGCTTTTTCCTGCTAATCCTAGCATGATAAAGAAGATTCAAAGAGAGTGAGATGCCAGCTCCTTTCATTCAGTCAGTAGCTTCAAACATTTCTGGTATATGAAAAACATGTTTTTCAATGGCAAAAATCAATGAATATTGTAAATGCACAAACAGTAATATCTCCACATTGCACGGTGCAATTCTGAAATTTTTAGCTTTTTCCTGTTAATCCTAGCATGATAAAGAAGATTCAAAGAGAGTGAGATGCCAGCTCCTTTCATTCAGTCAGTAGCTTCAAAAATTTCTGGTATATGAAAAACATGTTTTTCAATGGCAAAAATCAATGAATATTGTAAATGCACAAACAGTAATATCTCCACATTGCAAGGTGCAATTCTGAAATTTTTTGCTTTTTCCTGCTAATCCTAGCATGATAAAGAAGATTCAAAGAGAGTGAGATGCCAGCTCCTTTCATTCAGTCAGTAGCTTCAAACATTTCTGGTATATGAAAAACATGCTTTTCAATGGCAAAAATCAATGAATATTGTAAATGCACAAACAGTAATATCTCCACATTGCACGGTGCAATTCTGAAATTTTTAGCTTTTTCCTGTTAATCCTAGCATGATAAAGAAGATTCAAAGAGAGTGAGATGCCAGCTCCTTTCATTCAGTCAGTAGCTTCAAACATTTCTGGTATATGAAAAACATGTTTTTCAATGGCAAAAATCAATGAATATTGTAAATGCACAAACAGTAATATCTCCACATTGCAAGGTGCAATTCTGAAATTTTTTGCTTTTTCCTGTTAATCCTAGCATGATAAAGAAGATTCAAAGAGAGTGAGATGCCAGCTCCTTTCATTCAGTCAGTAGCTTCAAACATTTCTGGTATATGAAAAACATGTTTTTCAATGGCAAAAATCAATGAATATTGTAAATGCACAAACAGTAATATCTCCACATTGCAAGGTGCAATTCTGAAATTTTTTGCTTTTTCCTGCTAATCCTAGCATGATAAAGAAGATTCAAAGAGAGTGAGATGCCAGCTCCTTTCATTCAGTCAGTAGCTTCAAACATTTCTGGTATATGAAAAACATGTTTTTCAATGGCAAAAATCAATGAATATTGTAAATGCACAAACAGTAATATCTCCACATTGCACGGTGCAATTCTGAAATTTTTAGCTTTTTCCTGTTAATCCTAGCATGATAAAGAAGATTCAAAGAGAGTGAGATGCCAGCTCCTTTCATTCAGTCAGTAGCTTCAAACATTTCTGGTATATGAAAAACATGTTTTTCAATGGCAAAAATCAATGAATATTGTAAATGCACAAACAGTAATATCTCCACATTGCACGGTGCAATTCTGAAATTTTTAGCTTTTTCCTGTTAATCCTAGCATGATAAAGAAGATTCAAAGAGAGTGAGATGCCAGCTCCTTTCATTCAGTCAGTAGCTTCAAACATTTCTGGTATATGAAAAACATGTTTTTCAATGGCAAAAATCAATGAATATTGTAAATGCACAAACAGTAATATCTCCACATTGCAAGGTGCAATTCTGAAATTTTTTGCTTTTTCCTGCTAATTATAGCATGATAAAGAAGATTCAAAGAGAGTGAGATGCCAGCTCCTTTCATTCAGTCAGTAGCTTCAAACATTTCTGGTATATGAAAAACATGTTTTTCAATGGCAAAAATCAATGAATATTGTAAATGCACAAACAGTAATATCTCCACATTGCACGGTGCAATTCTGAAATTTTTAGCTTTTTCCTGTTAATCCTAGCATGATAAAGAAGATTCAAAGAGAGTGAGATGCCAGCTCCTTTCATTCAGTCATTAGCTTCAAACATTTCTGGTATATGAAAAACATGTTTTTCAATGGCAAAAATCAATGAATATTGTAAATGCACAAACAGTAATATCTCCACATTGCACGGTGCAATTCTGAAATTTTTAGCTTTTTCCTGTTAATCCTAGCATGATAAAGAAGATTCAAAGAGAGTGAGATGCCAGCTCCTTTCATTCAGTCAGTAGCTTCAAACATTTCTGGTATATGAAAAACATGTTTTTCAATGGCAAAAATCAATGAATATTGTAAATGCACAAACAGTAATATCTCCACATTGCAAGGTGCAATTCCGAAATTTTTTGCTTTTTCCTGCTAATCCTAGCATGATAAAGAAGATTCAAAGAGAGTGAGATGCCAGCTCCTTTCATTCAGTCAGTAGCTTCAAACATTTCTGGTATATGAAAAACATGTTTTTCAATGGCAAAAATCAATGAATATTGTAAATGCACAAACAGTAATATCTCCACATTGCACGGTGCAATTCTGAAATTTTTAGCTTTTTCCTGTTAATCCTAGCATGATAAAGAAGATTCAAAGAGAGTGAGATGCCAGCTCCTTTCATTCAGTCAGTAGCTTCAAACATTTCTGGTATATGAAAAACATGTTTTTCAATGGCAAAAATCAATGAATATTGTAAATGCACAAACAGTAATATCTCCACATTGCAAGGTGCAATTCTGAAATTTTTTGCTTTTTCCTGCTAATCCTAGCATGATAAAGAAGATTCAAAGAGAGTGAGATGCCAGCTCCTTTCATTCAGTCAGTAGCTTCAAACATTTCTGGTATATGAAAAACATGTTTTTCAATGGCAAAAATCAATGAATATTGTAAATGCACAAACAGTAATATCTCCACATTGCACGGTGCAATTCTGAAATTTTTAGCTTTTTCCTGTTAATCCTAGCATGATAAAGAAGATTCAAAGAGAGTGAGATGCCAGCTCCTTTCATTCAGTCAGTAGCTTCAAACATTTCTGGTATATGAAAAACATGTTTTTCAATGGCAAAAATCAATGAATATTGTAAATGCACAAACAGTAATATCTCCACATTGCAAGGTGCAATTCTGAAATTTTTTGCTTTTTCCTGCTAATCCTAGCATGATAAAGAAGATTCAAAGAGAGTGAGATGCCAGCTCCTTTCATTCAGTCAGTAGCTTCAAACATTTCTGGTATATGAAAAACATGTTTTTCAATGGCAAAAATCAATGAATATTGTAAATGCACAAACAGTAATATCTCCACATTGCACGGTGCAATTCTGAAATTTTTAGCTTTTTCCTGTTAATCCTAGCATGATAAAGAAGATTCAAAGAGAGTGAGATGCCAGCTCCTTTCATTCAGTCAGTAGCTTCAAACATTTCTGGTATATGAAAAACATGTTTTTCAATGGCAAAAATCAATGAATATTGTAAATGCACAAACAGTAATATCTCCACATTGCACGGTGCAATTCTGAAATTTTTAGCTTTTTCCTGTTAATCCTAGCATGATAAAGAAGATTCAAAGAGAGTGAGATGCCAGCTCCTTTCATTCAGTCAGTAGCTTCAAACATTTCTGGTATATGAAAAACATGTTTTTCAATGGCAAAAATCAATGAATATTGTAAATGCACAAACAGTAATATCTCCACATTGCAAGGTGCAATTCTGAAATTTTTTGCTTTTTCCTGCTAATCCTAGCATGATAAAGAAGATTCAAAGAGATTGAGATGCCAGCTCCTTTCATTCAGTCAGTAGCTTCAAACATTTCTGGTATATGAAAAACATGTTTTTCAATGGCAAAAATCAATGAATATTGTAAATGCACAAACAGTAATATCTCCACATTGCACGGTGCAATTCTGAAATTTTTAGCTTTTTCCTGTTAATCCTAGCATGATAAAGAAGATTCAAAGAGAGTGAGATGCCAGCTCCTTTCATTCAGTCAGTAGCTTCAAACATTTCTGGTATATGAAAAACATGTTTTTCAATGGCAAAAATCAATGAATATTGTAAATGCACAAACAGTAATATCTCCACATTGCAAGGTGCAATTCTGAAATTTTTTGCTTTTTCCTGCTAATCCTAGCATGATAAAGAAGATTCAAAGAGAGTGAGATGCCAGCTCCTTTCATTCAGTCAGTAGCTTCAAACATTTCTGGTATATGAAAAACATGTTTTTCAATGGCAAAAATCAATGAATATTGTAAATGCACAAACAGTAATATCTCCACATTGCACGGTGCAATTCTGAAATTTTTTGCTTTTTCCTGTTAATCCTAGCATGATAAAGAAGATTCAAAGAGAGTGAGATGCCAGCTCCTTTCATTCAGTCAGTAGCTTCAAACATTTCTGGTATATGAAAACATGTTTTTCAATGGCAAAAATCAATGAATATTGTAAATGCACAAACAGTAATATCTCCACATTGCACGGTGCAATTCTGAAATTTTTAGCTTTTTCCTGTTAATCCTAGCATGATAAAGAAGATTCAAAGAGAGTGAGATGCCAGCTCCTTTCATTCAGTCAGTAGCTTCAAACATTTCTGGTATATGAAAAACATGTTTTTCAATGGCAAAAATCAATGAATATTGTAAATGCACAAACAGTAATATCTCCACATTGCAAGGTGCAATTCTGAAATTTTTTGCTTTTTCCTGCTAATCCTAGCATGATAAAGAAGATTCAAAGAGATTGAGATGCCAGCTCCTTTCATTCAGTCAGTAGCTTCAAACATTTCTGGTATATGAAAAACATGTTTTTCAATGGCAAAAATCAATGAATATTGTAAATGCACAAACAGTAATATCTCCACATTGCACGGTGCAATTCTGAAATTTTTAGCTTTTTCCTGTTAATCCTAGCATGATAAAGAAGATTCAAAGAGAGTGAGATGCCAGCTCCTTTCATTCAGTCAGTAGCTTCAAACATTTCTGGTATATGAAAAACATGTTTTTCAATGGCAAAAATCAATGAATATTGTAAATGCACAAACAGTAATATCTCCACATTGCAAGGTGCAATTCTGAAATTTTTTGCTTTTTCCTGCTAATCCTAGCATGATAAAGAAGATTCAAAGAGAGTGAGATGCCAGCTCCTTTCATTCAGTCAGTAGCTTCAAACAATTCTGGTATATGAAAAACATGTTTTTCAATGGCAAAAATCAATGAATATTGTAAATGCACAAACAGTAATATCTCCACATTGCACGGTGCAATTCTGAAATTTTTAGCTTTTTCCTGTTAATCCTAGCATAATAAAGAAGATTCAAAGAGAGTGAGATGCCAGCTCCTTTCATTCAGTCAGTAGCTTCAAACATTTCTGGTATATGAAAAACATGTTTTTCAATGGCAAAAATCAATGAATATTGTAAATGCACAAACAGTAATATCTCCACATTGCAAGGTGCAATTCTGAAATTTTTTGCTTTTTCCTGCTAATCCTAGCATGATAAAGAAGATTCAAAGAGAGTGAGATGCCAGCTCCTTTCATTCAGTCAGTAGCTTCAAACATTTCTGGTATATGAAAAACATGTTTTTCAATGGCAAAAATCAATGAATATTGTAAATGCACAAACAGTAATATCTCCACATTGCACGGTGCAATTCTGAAATTTTTAGCTTTTTCCTGTTAATCCTAGCATGATAAAGAAGATTCAAAGAGAGTGAGATGCCAGCTCCTTTCATTCAGTCAGTAGCTTCAAACATTTCTGGTATATGAAAAACATGTTTTTCAATGGCAAAATTCAATGAATATTGTAAATGCACAAACAGTAATATCTCCACATTGCAAGGTGCAATTCTGAAATTTTTAGCTTTTTCCTGTTAATCCTAGCATGATAAAGAAGATTCAAAGAGAGTGAGATGCCAGCTCCTTTCATTCAGTCAGTAGCTTCAAACATTTCTGGTATATGAAAAACATGTTTTTCAATGGCAAAAATCAATGAATATTGTAAATGCACAAACAGTAATATCTCCACATTGCAAGGTGCAATTCTGAAATTTTTTGCTTTTTCCTGCTAATCCTAGCATGATAAAGAAGATTCAAAGAGAGTGAGATGCCAGCTCCTTTCATTCAGTCAGTAGCTTCAAACATTTTTGGTATATGAAAAACATGTTTTTCAATGGCAAAAATCAATGAATATTGTAAATGCACAAACAGTAATATCTCCACATTGCACGGTGCAATTCTGAAATTTTTAGCTTTTTCCTGTTAATCCTAGCATGATAAAGAAGATTCAAAGAGAGTGAGATGCCAGCTCCTTTCATTCAGTCAGTAGCTTCAAACATTTCTGGTATATGAAAAACATGTTTTTCAATGGCAAAAATCAATGAATATTGTAAATGCACAAACAGTAATATCTCCACATTGCACGGTGCAATTCTGAAATTTTTAGCTTTTTCCTGTTAATCCTAGCATGATAAAGAAGATTCAAAGAGAGTGAGATGCCAGCTCCTTTCATTCAGTCAGTAGCTTCAAACATTTCTGGTATATGAAAAACATGTTTTTCAATGGCAAAAATCAATGAATATTGTAAATGCACAAACAGTAATATCTCCACATTGCAAGGTGCAATTCTGAAATTTTTTGCTTTTTCCTGTTAATCCTAGCATGATAAAGAAGATTCAAAGAGAGTGAGATGCCAGCTCCTTTCATTCAGTCAGTAGCTTCAAACATTTCTGGTATATGAAAAACATGTTTTTCAATGGCAAAAATCAATGAATATTGTAAATGCACAAACAGTAATATCTCCACATTGCACGGTGCAATTCTGAAATTTTTAGCTTTTTCCTGTTAATCCTAGCATGATAAAGAAGATTCAAAGAGAGTGAGATGCCAGCTCCTTTCATTCAGTCAGTAGCTTCAAACATTTCTGGTATATGAAAAACATGTTTTTCAATGGCAAAAATCAATGAATATTGTAAATGCACAAACAGTAATATCTCCACATTGCAAGGTGCAATTCTGAAATTTTTTGCTTTTTCCTGTTAATCCTAGCATGATAAAGAAGATTCAAAGAGAGTGAGATGCCAGCTCCTTTCATTCAGTCAGTAGCTTCAAACATTTCTGGTATATGAAAAACATGTTTTTCAATGGCAAAAATCAATGAATATTGTAAATGCACAAACAGTAATATCTCCACATTGCAAGGTGCAATTCTGAAATTTTTTGCTTTTTCCTGCTAATCCTAGCATGATAAAGAAGATTCAAAGAGATTGAGATGCCAGCTCCTTTCATTCAGTCAGTAGCTTCAAACATTTCTGGTATATGAAAAACATGTTTTTCAATGGCAAAAATCAATGAATATTGTAAATGCACAAACAGTAATATCTCCACATTGCACGGTGCAATTCTGAAATTTTTAGCTTTTTCCTGTTAATCCTAGCATGATAAAGAAGATTCAAAGAGAGTGAGATGCCAGCTCCTTTCATTCAGTCAGTAGCTTCAAACATTTCTGGTATATGAAAAACATGTTTTTCAATGGCAAAAATCAATGAATATTGTAAATGCACAAACATTAATATCTCCACATTGCAAGGTGCAATTCTGAAATTTTTTGCTTTTTCCTGCTAATCCTAGCATGATAAAGAAGATTCAAAGAGAGTGAGATGCCAGCTCCTTTCATTCAGTCAGTAGCTTCAAACATTTCTGGTATATGAAAAACATGTTTTTCAATGGCAAAAATCAATGAATATTGTAAATGCACAAACAGTAATATCTCCACATTGCACGGTGCAATTCTGAAATTTTTAGCTTTTTCCTGTTAATCCTAGCATGATAAAGAAGATTCAAAGAGAGTGAGATGCCAGCTCCTTTCATTCAGTCAGTAGCTTCAGACATTTCTGGTATATGAAAAACATGTTTTTCAATGGCAAAAATCAATGAATATTGTAAATGCACAAACAGTAATATCTCCACATTGCAAGGTGCAATTCTGAAATTTTTTGCTTTTTCCTGCTAATCCTAGCATGATAAAGAAGATTCAAAGAGAGTGAGATGCCAGCTCCTTTCATTCAGTCAGTAGCTTCAAACATTTCTGGTATATGAAAAACATGTTTTTCAATGGCAAAAATCAATGAATATTGTAAATGCACAAACAGTAATATCTCCACATTGCACGGTGCAATTCTGAAATTTTTAGCTTTTTCCTGTTAATCCTAGCATGATAAAGAAGATTCAAAGAGAGTGAGATGCCAGCTCCTTTCATTTAGTCAGTAGCTTCAAACATTTCTGGTATATGAAAAACATGTTTTTCAATGGCAAAAATCAATGAATATTGTAAATGCACAAACAGTAATATCTCCACATTGCACGGTGCAATTCTGAAATTTTTAGCTTTTTCCTGTTAATCCTAGCATGATAAAGAAGATTCAAAGAGAGTGAGATGCCAGCTCCTTTCATTCAGTCAGTAGCTTCAAACATTTCTGGTATATGAAAAACATGTTTTTCAATGGCAAAAATCAATGAATATTGTAAATGCACAAACAGTAATATCTCCACATTGCAAGGTGCAATTCTGAAATTTTTTGCTTTTTCCTGCTAATCCTAGCATGATAAAGAAGATTCAAAGAGAGTGAGATGCCAGCTCCTTTCATTCAGTCAGTAGCTTCAAACATTTCTGGTATATGAAAAACATGTTTTTCAATGGCAAAAATCAATGAATATTGTAAATGCACAAACAGTAATATCTCCACATTGCACGGTGCAATTCTGAAATTTTTAGCTTTTTCCTGTTAATCCTAGCATGATAAAGAAGATTCAAAGAGAGTGAGATGCCAGCTCCTTTCATTCAGTCATTAGCTTCAAACATTTCTGGTATATGAAAAACATGTTTTTCAATGGCAAAAATCAATGAATATTGTAAATGCACAAACAGTAATATCTCCACATTGCAAGGTGCAATTCTGAAATTTTTTGCTTTTTCCTGTTAATCCTAGCATGATAAAGAAGATTCAAAGAGAGTGAGATGCCAGCTCCTTTCATTCAGTCAGTAGCTTCAAACATTTCTGGTATATGAAAAACATGTTTTTCAATGGCAAAAATCAATGAATATTGTAAATGCACAAACAGTAATATCTCCACATTGCAAGGTGCAATTCTGAAATTTTTTGCTTTTTCCTGCTAATCCTAGCATGATAAAGAAGATTCAAAGAGAGTGAGATGCCAGCTCCTTTCATTCAGTCAGTAGCTTCAAACATTTCTGGTATATGAAAAACATGTTTTTCAATGGCAAAAATCAATGAATATTGTAAATGCACAAACAGTAATATCTCCACATTGCACGGTGCAATTCTGAAATTTTTAGCTTTTTCCTGTTAATCCTAGCATGATAAAGAAGATTCAAAGAGAGTGAGATGCCAGCTCCTTTCATTCAGTCAGTAGCTTCAAACATTTCTGGTATATGAAAAACATGTTTTTCAATGGCAAAAATCAATGAATATTGTAAATGCACAAACAGTAATATCTCCACATTGCAAGGTGCAATTCCGAAATTTTTTGCTTTTTCCTGCTAATCCTAGCATGATAAAGAAGATTCAAAGAGAGTGAGATGCCAGCTCCTTTCATTCAGTCAGTAGCTTCAAACATTTCTGGTATATGAAAAACATGTTTTTCAATGGCAAAAATCAATGAATATTGTAAATGCACAAACAGTAATATCTCCACATTGCACGGTGCAATTCTGAAATTTTTTGCTTTTTCCTGTTAATCCTAGCATGATAAAGAAGATTCAAAGAGAGTGAGATGCCAGCTCCTTTCATTCAGTCAGTAGCTTCAAACATTTCTGGTATATGAAAAACATGTTTTTCAATGGCAAAAATCAATGAATATTGTAAATGCACAAACAGTAATATCTCCACATTGCAAGGTGCAATTCTGAAATTTTTTGCTTTTTCCTGCTAATCCTAGAATGATAAAGAAGATTCAAAGAGAGTGAGATGCCAGCTCCTTTCATTCAGTCAGTAGCTTCAAACATTTCTGGTATATGAAAAACATGTTTTTCAATGGCAAAAATCAATGAATATTGTAAATGCACAAACAGTAATATCTCCACATTGCACGGTGCAATTCTGAAATTTTTAGCTTTTTCCTGTTAATCCTAGCATGATAAAGAAGATTCAAAGAGAGTGAGATGCCAGCTCCTTTCATTCAGTCATTAGCTTCAAACATTTCTGGTATATGAAAAACATGTTTTTCAATGGCAAAAATCAATGAATATTGTAAATGCACAAACAGTAATATCTCCACATTGCACGGTGCAATTCTGAAATTTTTAGCTTTTTCCTGTTAATCCTAGCATGATAAAGAAGATTCAAAGAGAGTGAGATGCCAGCTCCTTTCATTCAGTCAGTAGCTTCAAACATTTCTGGTATATGAAAAACATGTTTTTCAATGGCAAAAATCAATGAATATTGTAAATGCACAAACAGTAATATCTCCACATTGCAAGGTGCAATTCTGAAATTTTTTGCTTTTTCCTGTTAATCCTAGCATGATAAAGAAGATTCAAAGAGAGTGAGATGCCAGCTCCTTTCATTCAGTCAGTAGCTTCAAACATTTCTGGTATATGAAAAACATGTTTTTCAATGGCAAAATCAATGAATATTGTAAATGCACAAACAGTAATATCTCCACATTGCACGGTGCAATTCTGAAATTTTTTGCTTTTTCCTGTTAATCCTAGCATGATAAAGAAGATTCAAAGAGAGTGAGATGCCAGCTCCTTTCATTCAGTCAGTAGCTTCAAACATTTCTGGTATATGAAAAACATGTTTTTCAATGGCAAAAATCAATGAATATTGTAAATGCACAAACAGTAATATCTCCACATTGCACGGTGCAATTCTGAAATTTTTAGCTTTTTCCTGTTAGTCCTAGCATGATAAAGAAGATTCAAAGAGAGTGAGATGCCAGCTCCTTTCATTCAGTCAGTAGCTTCAAACATTTCTGGTATATGAAAAACATGTTTTTCAATGGCAAAAATCAATGAATATTGTAAATGCACAAACAGTAATATCTCCACATTGCACGGTGCAATTCTGAAATTTTTTGCTTTTTCCTGTTAATCCTAGCATGATAAAGAAGATTCAAAGAGAGTGAGATGCCAGCTCCTTTCATTCAGTCAGTAGCTTCAAACATTTCTGGTATATGAAAAACATGTTTTTCAATGGCAAAAATCAATGAATATTGTAAATGCACAAACAGTAATATCTCCACATTGCAAGGTGCAATTCTGAAATTTTTTGCTTTTTCCTGCTAATCCTAGCATGATAAAGAAGATTCAAAGAGAGTGAGATGCCAGCTCCTTTCATTCAGTCAGTAGCTTCAAACATTTCTGGTATATGAAAAACATGTTTTTCAATGGCAAAAATCAATGAATATTGTAAATGCACAAACAGTAATATCTCCACATTGCACGGTGCAATTCTGAAATTTTTAGCTTTTTCCTGTTAATCCTAGCATGATAAAGAAGATTCAAAGAGAGTGAGATGCCAGCTCCTTTCATTCAGTCATTAGCTTCAAACATTTCTGGTATATGAAAAACATGTTTTTCAATGGCAAAAATCAATGAATATTGTAAATGCACAAACAGTAATATCTCCACATTGCAAGGTGCAATTCTGAAATTTTTTGCTTTTTCCTGTTAATCCTAGCATGATAAAGAAGATTCAAAGAGAGTGAGATGCCAGCTCCTTTCATTCAGTCAGTAGCTTCAAACATTTCTGGTATATGAAAAACATGTTTTTCAATGGCAAAAATCAATGAATATTGTAAATGCACAAACAGTAATATCTCCACATTGCAAGGTGCAATTCTGAAATTTTTTGCTTTTTCCTGCTAATCCTAGCATGATAAAGAAGATTCAAAGAGAGTGAGATGCCAGCTCCTTTCATTCAGTCAGTAGCTTCAAACATTTCTGGTATATGAAAAACATGTTTTTCAATGGCAAAAATCAATGAATATTGTAAATGCACAAACAGTAATATCTCCACATTGCACGGTGCAATTCTGAAATTTTTAGCTTTTTCCTGTTAATCCTAGCATGATAAAGAAGATTCAAAGAGAGTGAGATGCCAGCTCCTTTCATTCAGTCAGTAGCTTCAAACATTTCTGGTATATGAAAAACATGTTTTTCAATGGCAAAAATCAATGAATATTGTAAATGCACAAACAGTAATATCTCCACATTGCAAGGTGCAATTCCTGAAATTTTTTGCTTTTTCCTGCTAATCCTAGCATGATAAAGAAGATTCAAAGAGAGTGAGATGCCAGCTCCTTTCATTCAGTCAGTAGCTTCAAACATTTCTGGTATATGAAAAACATGTTTTTCAATGGCAAAAATCAATGAATATTGTAAATGCACAAACAGTAATATCTCCACATTGCACGGTGCAATTCTGAAATTTTTTGCTTTTTCCTGTTAATCCTAGCATGATAAAGAAGATTCAAAGAGAGTGAGATGCCAGCTCCTTTCATTCAGTCAGTAGCTTCAAACATTTCTGGTATATGAAAAACATGTTTTTCAATGGCAAAAATCAATGAATATTGTAAATGCACAAACAGTAATATCTCCACATTGCAAGGTGCAATTCTGAAATTTTTTGCTTTTTCCTGCTAATCCTAGCATGATAAAGAAGATTCAAAGAGAGTGAGATGCCAGCTCCTTTCATTCAGTCAGTAGCTTCAAACATTTCTGGTATATGAAAAACATGTTTTTCAATGGCAAAAATCAATGAATATTGTAAATGCACAAACAGTAATATCTCCACATTGCACGGTGCAATTCTGAAATTTTTAGCTTTTTCCTGTTAATCCTAGCATGATAAAGAAGATTCAAAGAGAGTGAGATGCCAGCTCCTTTCATTCAGTCATTAGCTTCAAACATTTCTGGTATATGAAAAACATGTTTTTCAATGGCAAAAATCAATGAATATTGTAAATGCACAAACAGTAATATCTCCACATTGCACGGTGCAATTCTGAAATTTTTAGCTTTTTCCTGTTAATCCTAGCATGATAAAGAAGATTCAAAGAGAGTGAGATGCCAGCTCCTTTCATTCAGTCAGTAGCTTCAAACATTTCTGGTATATGAAAAACATGTTTTTCAATGGCAAAAATCAATGAATATTGTAAATGCACAAACAGTAATATCTCCACATTGCAAGGTGCAATTCTGAAATTTTTTGCTTTTTCCTGTTAATCCTAGCATGATAAAGAAGATTCAAAGAGAGTGAGATGCCAGCTCCTTTCATTCAGTCAGTAGCTTCAAACATTTCTGGTATATGAAAAACATGTTTTTCAATGGCAAAAATCAATGAATATTGTAAATGCACAAACAGTAATATCTCCACATTGCACGGTGCAATTCTGAAATTTTTTGCTTTTTCCTGTTAATCCTAGCATGATAAAGAAGATTCAAAGAGAGTGAGATGCCAGCTCCTTTCATTCAGTCATTAGCTTCAAACATTTCTGGTATATGAAAAACATGTTTTTCAATGGCAAAAATCAATGAATATTGTAAATGCACAAACAGTAATATCTCCACATTGCACGGTGCAATTCTGAAATTTTTAGCTTTTTCCTGTTAATCCTAGCATGATAAAGAAGATTCAAAGAGAGTGAGATGCCAGCTCCTTTCATTCAGTCAGTAGCTTCAAACATTTCTGGTATATGAAAAACATGTTTTTCAATGGCAAAAATCAATGAATATTGTAAATGCACAAACAGTAATATCTCCACATTGCAAGGTGCAATTCTGAAATTTTTTGCTTTTTCCTGTTAATCCTAGCATGATAAAGAAGATTCAAAGAGAGTGAGATGCCAGCTCCTTTCATTCAGTCAGTAGATTCAAACATTTCTGGTATATGAAAAACATGTTTTTCAATGGCAAAAATCAATGAATATTGTAAATGCACAAACAGTAATATCTCTACATTGCAAGGTGCAATTCTGAAATTTTTTGCTTTTTCCTGCTAATCCTAGCATGATAAAGAAGATTCAAAGAGAGTGAGATGCCAGCTCCTTTCATTCAGTCAGTAGCTTCAAACATTTCTGGTATATGAAAAACATGTTTTTCAATGGCAAAAATCAATGAATATTGTAAATGCACAAACAGTAATATCTCCACATTGCACGGTGCAATTCTGAAATTTTTAGCTTTTTTCCTGTTAATCCTAGCATGATAAAGAAGATTCAAAGAGAGTGAGATGCCAGCTCCTTTCACTCAGTCAGTAGCTTCAAACATTTCTGGTATATGAAAAACATGTTTTTCAATGGCAAAAATCAATGAATATTGTAAATGCACAAACAGTAATATCTCCACATTGCAAGGTGCAATTCTGAAATTTTTTGCTTTTTCCTGCTAATCCTAGCATGATAAAGAAGATTCAAAGAGAGTGAGATGCCAGCTCCTTTCATTCAGTCAGTAGCTTCAAACATTTCTGGTATATGAAAAACATGTTTTTCAATGGCAAAAATCAATGAATATTGTAAATGCACAAACAGTAATATCTCCACATTGCACGGTGCAATTCTGAAATTTTTAGCTTTTTCCTGTTAATCCTAGCATGATAAAGAAGATTCAAAGAGAGTGAGATGCCAGCTCCTTTCATTCAGTCAGTAGCTTCAAACATTTCTGGTATATGAAAAACATGTTTTTCAATGGCAAAAATCAATGAATATTGTAAATGCACAAACAGTAATATCTCCACATTGCAAGGTGCAATTCTGAAATTTTTTGCTTTTTCCTGCTAATCCTAGCATGATAAAGAAGATTCAAAGAGAGTGAGATGCCAGCTCCTTTCATTCAGTCAGTAGCTTCAAACATTTCTGGTATATGAAAAACATGTTTTTCAATGGCAAAAATCAATGAATATTGTAAATGCACAAACAGTAATATCTCCACATTGCACGGTGCAATTCTGAAATTTTTTAGCTTTTTCCTGTTAATCCCAGCATGATAAAGAAGATTCAAAGAGAGTGAGATGCCAGCTCCTTTCATTCAGTCAGTAGCTTCAAACATTTCTGGTATATGAAAAACATGTTTTTCAATGGCAAAAATCAATGAATATTGTAAATGCACAAACAGTAATATCTCCACATTGCACGGTGCAATTCTGAAATTTTTAGCTTTTTCCTGTTAATCCTAGCATGATAAAGAAGATTCAAAGAGAGTGAGATGCCAGCTCCTTTCATTCAGTCAGTAGCTTCAAACATTTCTGGTATATGAAAAACATGTTTTTCAATGGCAAAAATCAATGAATATTGTAAATGCACAAACAGTAATATCTCCACATTGCAAGGTGCAATTCTGAAATTTTTTGCTTTTTCCTGCTAATCCTAGCATGATAAAGAAGATTCAAAGAGAGTGAGATGCCAGCTCCTTTCATTCAGTCAGTAGCTTCAAACATTTCTGGTATATGAAAAACATGTTTTTCAATGGCAAAAATCAATGAATATTGTAAATGCACAAACAGTAATATCTCCACATTGCACGGTGCAATTCTGAAATTTTTAGCTTTTTCCTGTTAATCCTAGCATGATAAAGAAGATTCAAAGAGAGTGAGATGCCAGCTCCTTTCATTCAGTCAGTAGCTTCAAACATTTCTGGTATATGAAAAACATGTTTTTCAATGGCAAAAATCAATGAATATTGTAAATGCACAAACAGTAATATCTCCACATTGCAAGGTGCAATTCTGAAATTTTTTGCTTTTTCCTGCTTAATCCTAGCATGATAAAGAAGATTCAAAGAGAGTGAGATGCCAGCTCCTTTCATTCAGTCAGTAGCTTCAAACATTTCTGGTATATGAAAAACATGTTTTTCAATGGCAAAAATCAATGAATATTGTAAATGCACAAACAGTAATATCTCCACATTGCACGGTGCAATTCTGAAATTTTTAGCTTTTTCCTGTTAATCCTAGCATGATAAAGAAGATTCAAAGAGAGTGAGATGCCAGCTCCTTTCATTCAGTCAGTAGCTTCAAACATTTCTGGTATATGAAAAACATGTTTTTCAATGGCAAAAATCAATGAATATTGTAAATGCACAAACAGTAATATCTCCACATTGCAAGGTGCAATTCTGAAATTTTTTGCTTTTTCCTGCTAATCCTAGCATGATAAAGAAGATTCAAAGAGAGTGAGATGCCAGCTCCTTTCATTCAGTCAGTAGCTTCAAACATTTCTGGTATATGAAAAACATGTTTTTCAATGGCAAAAATCAATGAATATTGTAAATGCACAAACAGTAATATCTCCACATTGCACGGTGCAATTCTGAAATTTTTAGCTTTTTCCTGTTAATCCTAGCATGATAAAGAAGATTCAAAGAGAGTGAGATGCCAGCTCCTTTCATTCAGTCAGTAGCTTCAAACATTTCTGGTATATGAAAAACATGTTTTTCAATGGCAAAAATCAATGAATATTGTAAATGCACAAACAGTAATATCTCCACATTGCAAGGTGCAATTCTGAAATTTTTTGCTTTTTCCTGCTAATCCTAGCATGATAAAGAAGATTCAAAGAGAGTGAGATGCCAGCTCCTTTCATTCAGTCAGTAGCTTCAAACATTTCTGGTATATGAAAAACATGTTTTTCAATGGCAAAAATCAATGAATATTGTAAATGCACAAACAGTAATATCTCCACATTGCACGGTGCAATTCTGAAATTTTTAGCTTTTTCCTGTTAATCCTAGCATGATAAAGAAGATTCAAAGAGAGTGAGATGCCAGCTCCTTTCATTCAGTCAGTAGCTTCAAACATTTCTGGTATATGAAAAACATGTTTTTCAATGGCAAAAATCAATGAATATTGTAAATGCACAAACAGTAATATCTCCACATTGCAAGGTGCAATTCTGAAATTTTTGCTTTTTCCTGCTAATCCTAGCATGATAAAGAGATTCAAAGAGAGTGAGATGCCAGCTCCTTTCATTCAGTCAGTAGCTTCAAACATTTCTGGTATATGAAAAACATGTTTTTCAATGGCAAAAATCAATGAATATTGTAAATGCACAAACAGTAATATCTCCACATGCACGGTGCAATTCTGAAATTTTAGCTTTTTCCTGTTAATCCTAGCATGATAAAGAAGATTCAAAGAGAGTGAGATGCCAGCTCCTTTCATTCAGTCAGTAGCTTCAAACATTTCTGGTATATGAAAAACATGTTTTTCAATGGCAAAAATCAATGAATATTGTAAATGCACAAACAGTAATATCTCCACATTGCAAGGTGCAATTCTGAAATTTTTTGCTTTTTCCTGCTAATCCTAGCATGATAAAGAAGATTCAAAGAGAGTGAGATGCCAGCTCCTTTCATTCAGTCAGTAGCTTCAAACATTTCTGGTATATGAAAAACATGTTTTTCAATGGCAAAAATCAATGAATATTGTAAATGCACAAACAGTAATATCTCCACATTGCACGGTGCAATTCTGAAATTTTTAGCTTTTCCTGTTAATCCTAGCATGATATAGAAGATTCAAAGAGAGTGAGATGCCAGCCTCCTTGCATTCAGTCAGTAGCTTCAAACAT
>NW_027369979.1:7500-10000 GCF_046119375.1 Phyllobates terribilis
CGCTCTCCCTCTCTCGCTCTCTCTCCTGCTCCCTGGCCGAGCCGCCTGGGAGGACGAGGGTCGAGGGGGAAGGCAACGGTCGGGCTGGGGCACACCGCACGGTGAGAACCCCCTTCGCCTGCCTCCACACCTCTGTCGTCCTCCCCACTGACGTAGGGGCTCGGGAAAAGACTGGAAATCGCGAAGCTCGGCAGTGGCGCGGAGAGGCCACCCACCGCCGCCGCTGTCGCCACCGCCGCGGAGGCCGCCCTTTCGGACACGAGGGGCAGCGCGAGCCTCCGCTGGCCGGGTACGCATCTGGAAGAAAAGGGCCGCCCTCGGAGAAGATCGCTGTGCTTCCCCGCACAGGGAGCGATTCGGACGACGGGCCCCCACGCCTGGCTGGGTGGGCGCCCCGCCGTTCGCCCGTACGGGTCGTCGGACCACTGCCTTCGCTCGGTTCGGGTCAAACTCCCCACGGCTCGGCCACCTCCGCAGACGGGAGGCGAGGCCGGCATGCGCGCCCAAAGATAGGTGTCGGAAGCCCGGGGGTAGAGGAGGAAGGGGACCGCTCACCTTAAGCCAGCGCGGGCTCCAAAGCCCGGGCCGAGCGAGCGGCGCCACCTCCCCACCCGGGAGCGCTGCGCCAGATCGATCGGAGGAAGAGCAGGGGTGCATGTAGGGACTTGCCCAAGTACGGAGGCTGCAAACCCCTGTCGTCGGGAGATACGTGCCCACGAGTCCTGGAAGCGCGACTCGGGTACAGGCGCCCTTGCGGGGGGGTACTGGATGTGGAACAGCACTGGGGTCGAAGCCACAAAAGCATCCGCCCTCATGGAGCCTCTCCTCGGCCTAAAAATCCAGATTTTAGCCTTGACGGCGCCCCCATGTGGAGAACCAGGGCCCGCGGGGGGGTCTGGCCAGGCTCACTTCAACCCAGGAACACCTCTCTGACTTGGGATAGGCGACCGGCAAAAGTCCCCCCACGCAGCTGCGGAAGCCTGGGTTCAGCCAAGGTGCAGACCTCCAGCCGAACAGGGACTCATAGCCAAAACGCATACCCAGGCCTACGGAGGTGAAAACCAGCTTAAATGAGTCGAAATGTGTCGGGGCTGAGAGGTACCTCTCTCTCATATATTCTGCCGGTGGTGTGCAAAACTGGGTCTTTGCATGGAGTGTCACCCTATACCCACTTTAGGGACGCATGCAAAAAAGTGCCCGATCGCCTGGAACTGTCAGGCGGATTCGGCTCCCTGGAATTTCCTCATTCTGGTTCTTTTTCACTTTTTGTCTCTTTTGCGACATCTAGTGGGCAGGCTGCATTACTGCAACCGGGGACACCTCAAAACGCTTGGAACTGGGGAGCGGGCTCAATTTACAAACGTTTTGCGGGTCCTGGAAGTCAAAATTGTGACTTCTGAAAACGACTAAGTATCAAGGACTCATCGCGCGAATCGCTCTGGAACTGAAATCGGATGCGCGCACTGACATGCTCCCCTCTCTGGAAGTCTGACACAAGTTGAAAAATTTTCTAAGTCCCCAAAAATTTTTTTTTTCAACTTTTTTTCAATTTTCCCCCTGTGGGATATATATTTTACCCACACTTTTGGAGCCCTCCTGGGATGCCCTCTAACATACTAGAACCTCATTTTGTGGAAGTTTTCACAAAATTGTGAAATTTTCAAAAAGTCAGAAATTTTGCCAAAAACGACTAAGTATCAAGGACTCATCGCGCGAATCGCTCTGGAACTGAAATCGGATGCGCGCACTGACACGCTCCCCTGTCTGGAAGTCTGACAAAAGTTGAAAAATTTTCTAAGTCCCCAAAAATTTTTTTTTTCAACTTTTTTTCAATTTTCCCCCTGTGGGATATATATTTTACCCACACTTTTGGAGCCCTCCTGGGATGCCCTCTAACATACTAGAACCTCATTTTGTGGAAGTTTTCACAAAATTGTGAAATTTTCCAAAAAGTCAGAAATTTTGCAAAAACGACTAAGTATCAAGGACTCATCGCGCGAATCGCTCTGGAACTGAAATCGGATGCGCGCACTGACATGCTCCCCTCTCTGGAAGTCTGACACATGTGTGAAAATTTTCTAAGTCCCCAAAAATTTTTTTTTTCAACTTTTTTTCAATTTTCCCCCTGTGGGATATATATTTTACCCACACTTTTGGAGCCCTCCTGGGATGCCCTCTAACATACTAGAACCTCATTTTGTGGAAGTTTTCACAAAATTGTGAAATTTTCAAAAAGTCAGAAATTTTGCCAAAAACGACTAAGTATCAAGGACTCATCGCGCGAATCGCTCTGGAACTGAAATCGGATGCGCGCACTGACACGCTCCCCTGTCTGGAAGTCTGACAAAAGTTGAAAAATTTTCTAAGTCCCCAAAAATTTTTTTTTTCAACTTTTTTTCAATTTTCCCCCTGTGGGATATATATTTTACCCACACTTTTGGAGCCCTCCTGGGATGCCCTCTAACATACTAGAACCTCATTTTGTGGAAGTTTTCACAAA
>NW_027369979.1:20000-25000 GCF_046119375.1 Phyllobates terribilis
GTCTGGCTTAGACCTGCCTCCGCCGCGGGGGGTCCTCGACCCACCGGCGGACAGGCACGAGGATTGGGAGAGGGGGGCTGGCCGTCGGGGTCCGCCGCGGCTCTGGCACTAACCCGGCGACGCTGAGGTCACGTGGGTGGTCGTCGGCCTGGCCGTGTCGGCGTCGCCCTCCAGCGTAGTCCCTCTTCCCGCTCGCGCCCGTAACCTCAAAGGGATGCCCGAGCGGCTTTTCTTCCCAGGGCTGCTCCCCGCCCAGGGCGGGAGCGCAGGGGGATCCCAGGTCGGCCTTTCACCGTACTCCCTACCTCTTGGCCCTCGTTCCTTCTCCCGTTCTCCATCTAACCCCTTGGCTCTGGGGTTTCCGCTCTCCCTCTCTCGCTCTCTCTCCTGCTCCCTGGCCGAGCCGCCTGGGAGGACGAGGGTCGAGGGGGAAGGCAACGGTCGGGCTGGGGCACACCGCACGGTGAGAACCCCCTTCGCCTGCCTCCACACCTCTGTCGTCCTCCCCACTGACGTAGGGGCTCGGGAAAAGACTGGAAATCGCGAAGCTCGGCAGTGGCGCGGAGAGGCCACCCACCGCCGCCGCTGTCGCCACCGCCGCGGAGGCCGCCCTTTCGGACACGAGGGGCAGCGCGAGCCTCCGCTGGCCGGGTACGCATCTGGAAGAAAAGGGCCGCCCTCGGAGAAGATCGCTGTGCTTCCCCGCACAGGGAGCGATTCGGACGACGGGCCCCCACGCCTGGCTGGGTGGGCGCCCCGCCGTTCGCCCGTACGGGTCGTCGGACCACTGCCTTCGCTCGGTTCGGGTCAAACTCCCCACGGCTCGGCCACCTCCGCAGACGGGAGGCGAGGCCGGCATGCGCGCCCAAAGATAGGTGTCGGAAGCCCGGGGGTAGAGGAGGAAGGGGACCGCTCACCTTAAGCCAGCGCGGGCTCCAAAGCCCGGGCCGAGCGAGCGGCGCCACCTCCCCACCCGGGAGCGCTGCGCCAGATCGATCGGAGGAAGAGCAGGGGTGCATGTAGGGACTTGCCCAAGTACGGAGGCTGCAAACCCCTGTCGTCGGGAGATACGTGCCCACGAGTCCTGGAAGCGCGACTCGGGTACAGGCGCCCTTGCGGGGGGGTACTGGATGTGGAACAGCACTGGG
Organism: Phyllobates terribilis; assembly: GCF_046119375.1. Lineage (NCBI taxonomy): Eukaryota > Metazoa > Chordata > Amphibia > Anura > Dendrobatidae > Phyllobates > Phyllobates terribilis. Next base: position 21,149 of record NW_027369979.1, read on the forward strand.
GTCGAAGCCACAAAAGCATCCGCCCTCATGGAGCCTCTCCTCGGCCTAAAAATCCAGATTTTAGCCTTGACGGCGCCCCCATGTGGAGAACCAGGGCCCGCGGGGGGGTCTGGCCAGGCTCACTTCAACCAGGAACACCTCTCTGACTTGGGATAGGCGACCGGCAAAAGTCCCCCACGCAGCTGCGGAAGCCTGGGTTCAGCCAAGGTGCAGACCTCCAGCCGAACAGGGACTCATAGCCAAAACGCATACCCAGGCCTACGGAGGTGAAAACCAGCTTAAATGAGTCGAAATGTGTCGGGGCTGAGAGGTACCTCTCTCTCATATATTCTGCCGGTGGTGTGCAAAACTGGGTCTTTGCATGGAGTGTCACCCTATACCCACTTTAGGGACGCATGCAAAAAAGTGCCCGATCGCCTGGAACTGTCAGGCGGATTCGGCTCCCTGGAATTTCCTCATTCTGGTTCTTTTTCACTTTTTGTCTCTTTTGCGACATCTAGTGGGCAGGCTGCATTACTGCAACCGGGGACACCTCAAAACGCTTGGAACTGGGGAGCGGGCTCAATTTACAAACGTTTTGCGGGTCTGGAAGTCAAAATTGTGACTTCTGAAAACGACTAAGTATCAAGGACTCATCGCGCGAATCGCTCTGGAACTGAAATCGGATGCGCGCACTGACATGCTCCCCTCTCTGGAAGTCTGACACAAGTTGAAAAATTTTCTAAGTCCCCCAAAAATTTTTTTTTTTCAACTTTTTTTCAATTTTCCCCCTGTGGGATATATATTTTACCCACACTTTTGGAGCCCTCCTGGGATGCCCTCTAACATACTAGAACCTCATTTTGTGGAAGTTTTCACAAAATTGTGAAATTTTCAAAAAGTCAGAAATTTTGCCAAAAACGACTAAGTATCAAGGACTCATCGCGCGAATCGCTCTGGAACTGAAATCGGATGCGCGCACTGACACGCTCCCCTGTCTGGAAGTCTGACAAAAGTTGAAAAATTTTCTAAGTCCCAAAAATTTTTTTTTTCAACTTTTTTTCAATTTTCCCCCCTGTGGGATATATATTTTACCCACACTTTTGGAGCCCTCCTGGGATGCCCTCTAACATACTAGAACCTCATTTTGTGGAAGTTTTCACAAAATTGTGAAATTTTCCAAAAAGTCAGAAATTTTGCAAAAACGACTAAGTATCAAGGACTCATCGCGCGAATCGCTCTGGAACTGAAATCGGATGCGCGCACTGACATGCTCCCCTCTCTGGAAGTCTGACACATGTGTGAAAATTTTCTAAGTCCCCAAAAATTTTTTTTTTCAACTTTTTTTCAATTTTCCCCCTGTGGGATATATATTTTACCCACACTTTTGGAGCCCTCCTGGGATGCCCTCTAACATACTAGAACCTCATTTTGTGGAAGTTTTCACAAAATTGTGAAATTTTCAAAAAGTCAGAAATTTTGCCAAAAACGACTAAGTATCAAGGACTCATCGCGCGAATCGCTCTGGAACTGAAATCGGATGCGCGCACTGACACGCTCCCCTGTCTGGAAGTCTGACAAAAGTTGAAAATTTCTAAGTCCCCAAAAATTTTTTTTTTCAACTTTTTTTCAATTTTCCCCCTGTGGGATATATATTTTACCCACACTTTTGGAGCCCTCCTGGGATGCCCTCTAACATACTAGAACCTCATTTTGTGGAAGTTTTCACAAAATTGTGAAATTTTCAAAAAGTCAGAAATTTTGCCAAAAACGACTAAGTATCAAGGACTCATCGCGCGAATCGCTCTGGAACTGAAATCGGATGCGCGCACTGACACGCTCCCCTGTCTGGAAGTCTGACACATGTGTGAAATTTTCTAAGTCCCCAAAAATTTTTTTTTTCAACTTTTTTTCAATTTTCCCCCTGTGGGATATATATTTTACCCACACTTTTGGAGCCCTCCTGGGATGCCCTCTAACATACTAGAACCTCATTTTGTGGAAGTTTTCACAAAATTGTGAAATTTTCCAAAAAGTCCAGAAATTTTGCAAAAACGACTAAGTATCAAGGACTCATCGCGCGAATCGCTCTGGAACTGAAATCGGATGCGCGCACTGACACGCTCCCTGTCTGGAAGTCTGACAAAAGTTGAAAAATTTTCTAAGTCCCCAAAAATTTTTTTTTTCAACTTTTTTTCAATTTTCCCCCTGTGGGATATATATTTTACCCACACTTTTGGAGCCCTCCTGGGATGCCCTCTAACATACTAGAACCTCATTTTGTGGAAGTTTTCACAAAATTGTGAAATTTTCAAAAAGTCAGAAATTTTGCCAAAAACGACTAAGTATCAAGGACTCATCGCGCGAATCGCTCTGGAACTGAAATCGGATGCGCGCACTGACACGCTCCCCTGTCTGGAAGTCTGACAAAAGTTGAAAAATTTTCTAAGTCCCCAAAAATTTTTTTTTTCAACTTTTTTTCAATTTCCCCCTGTGGGATATATATTTTACCCACACTTTTGGAGCCCTCCTGGGATGCCCTCTAACATACTAGAACCTCATTTTGTGGAAGTTTTCACAAAATTGTGAAATTTTCCAAAAAGTCAGAAATTTTGCAAAAACGACTAAGTATCAAGGACTCATCGCGCGAATCGCTCTGGAACTGAAATCGGATGCGCGCACTGACACGCTCCCCTGTCTGGAAGTCTGACAAAAGTTGAAAAATTTTCTAAGTCCCCAAAATTTTTTTTTTCAACTTTTTTTCAATTTTCCCCCTGTGGGATATATATTTTACCCACACTTTTGGAGCCCTCCTGGGATGCCCTCTAACATACTAGAACCTCATTTTGTGGAAGTTTTCACAAAATTGTGAAATTTTTCCAAAAAGTCAGAAATTTTGCAAAAACGACTAAGTATCAAGGACTCATCGCGCGAATCGCTCTGGAACTGAAATCGGATGCGCGCACTGACACGCTCCCCTGTCTGGAAGTCTGACAAAAGTTGAAAAATTTTCTAAGTCCCCAAAAATTTTTTTTTTCAACTTTTTTTCAATTTTCCCCCTGTGGGATATATATTTTACCCACACTTTTGGAGCCCTCCTGGGATGCCCTCTAACATACTAGAACCTCATTTTGTGGAAGTTTTCACAAAATTGTGAAATTTCAAAAAGTCAGAAATTTTGCCAAAAACGACTAAGTATCAAGGACTCATCGCGCGAATCGCTCTGGAACTGAAATCGGATGCGCGCACTGACACGCTCCCCTGTCTGGAAGTCTGACAAAAGTTGAAAAATTTTCTAAGTCCCCAAAAATTTTTTTTTTCAACTTTTTTTCAATTTTCCCCCTGTGGGATATATATTTTACCCACACTTTTGGAGCCCTCCTGGGATGCCCTCTAACATACTAGAACCTCATTTTGTGGAAGTTTTCACAAAATTGTGAAATTTTCCAAAAAGTCAGAAATTTTGCAAAAACGACTAAGTATCAAGGACTCATCGCGCGAATCGCTCTGGAACTGAAATCGGATGCGCGCACTGACACGCTCCCCTGTCTGGAAGTCTGACAAAAGTTGAAAATTTTCTAAGTCCCCAAAAATTTTTTTTTTCAACTTTTTTTCAATTTTCCCCCTGTGGGATATATATTTACCCACACTTTTGGAGCCCTCCTGGGATGCCCTCTAACATACTAGAACCTCATTTTGTGGAAGTTTTCACAAAATTGTGAAATTTTCAAAAAGTCAGAAATTTTGCCAAAAACGACTAAGTATCAAGGACTCATCGCGCGAATCGCTCTGGAACTGAAATCGGATGCGCGCACTGACACGCTCCCCTGTCTGGAAGTCTGACAAAAGTTGAAAAATTTTCTAAGTCCCAAA
>NW_027369979.1:35000-39040 GCF_046119375.1 Phyllobates terribilis
ACCGGCAAAAGTCCCCCCACGCAGCTGCGGAAGCCTGGGTTCAGCCAAGGTGCAGACCTCCAGCCGAACAGGGACTCATAGCCAAAACGCATACCCAGGCCTACGGAGGTGAAAACCAGCTTAAATGAGTCGAAATGTGTCGGGGCTGAGAGGTACCTCTCTCTCATATATTCTGCCGGTGGTGTGCAAAACTGGGTCTTTGCATGGAGTGTCACCCTATACCCACTTTAGGGACGCATGCAAAAAAGTGCCCGATCGCCTGGAACTGTCAGGCGGATTCGGCTCCCTGGAATTTCCTCATTCTGGTTCTTTTTCACTTTTTGTCTCTTTTGCGACATCTAGTGGGCAGGCTGCATTACTGCAACCGGGGACACCTCAAAACGCTTGGAACTGGGGAGCGGGCTCAATTTACAAACGTTTTGCGGGTCCTGGAAGTCAAAATTGTGACTTCTGAAAACGACTAAGTATCAAGGACTCATCGCGCGAATCGCTCTGGAACTGAAATCGGATGCGCGCACTGACATGCTCCCCTCTCTGGAAGTCTGACACAAGTTGAAAAATTTTCTAAGTCCCCAAAAATTTTTTTTTCAACTTTTTTTCAATTTTCCCCCTGTGGGATATATATTTTACCCACACTTTTGGAGCCCTCCTGGGATGCCCTCTAACATACTAGAACCTCATTTTGTGGAAGTTTTCACAAAATTGTGAAATTTTCAAAAAGTCAGAAATTTTGCCAAAAACGACTAAGTATCAAGGACTCATCGCGCGAATCGCTCTGGAACTGAAATCGGATGCGCGCACTGACACGCTCCCCTGTCTGGAAGTCTGACAAAAGTTGAAAAATTTTCTAAGTCCCCAAAAATTTTTTTTTTCAACTTTTTTTCAATTTTCCCCCTGTGGGATATATATTTTACCCACACTTTTGGAGCCCTCCTGGGATGCCCTCTAACATACTAGAACCTCATTTTGTGGAAGTTTTCACAAAATTGTGAAATTTTCCAAAAAGTCAGAAATTTTGCAAAAACGACTAAGTATCAAGGACTCATCGCGCGAATCGCTCTGGAACTGAAATCGGATGCGCGCACTGACATGCTCCCCTCTCTGGAAGTCTGACACATGTGTGAAAATTTTCTAAGTCCCCAAAAATTTTTTTTTTCAACTTTTTTCAATTTTCCCCCTGTGGGATATATATTTTACCCACACTTTTGGAGCCCTCCTGGGATGCCCTCTAACATACTAGAACCTCATTTTGTGGAAGTTTTCACAAAATTGTGAAATTTTCAAAAAGTCAGAAATTTTGCCAAAAACGACTAAGTATCAAGGACTCATCGCGCGAATCGCTCTGGAACTGAAATCGGATGCGCGCACTGACACGCTCCCCTGTCTGGAAGTCTGACAAAAGTTGAAAAATTTTCTAAGTCCCCAAAAATTTTTTTTTTCAACTTTTTTTCAATTTTCCCCCTGTGGGATATATATTTTACCCACACTTTTGGAGCCCTCCTGGGATGCCCTCTAACATACTAGAACCTCATTTTGTGGAAGTTTTCACAAAATTGTGAAATTTTCAAAAAGTCAGAAATTTTGCCAAAAACGACTAAGTATCAAGGACTCATCGCGCGAATCGCTCTGGAACTGAAATCGGATGCGCGCACTGACACGCTCCCCTGTCTGGAAGTCTGACAAAAGTTGAAAAATTTTCTAAGTCCCCAAAAATTTTTTTTTCAACTTTTTTTCAATTTTCCCCCTGTGGGATATATATTTTACCCACACTTTTGGAGCCCTCCTGGGATGCCCTCTAACATACTAGAACCTCATTTTGTGGAAGTTTTCACAAAATTGTGAAATTTTCCAAAAAGTCAGAAATTTTGCAAAAACGACTAAGTATCAAGGACTCATCGCGCGAATCGCTCTGGAACTGAAATCGGATGCGCGCACTGACACGCTCCCCTGTCTGGAAGTCTGACAAAAGTTGAAAAATTTTCTAAGTCCCCAAAATTTTTTTTTTCAACTTTTTTTCAATTTTCCCCCTGTGGGATATATATTTTACCCACACTTTTGGAGCCCTCCTGGGATGCCCTCTAACATACTAGAACCTCATTTTGTGGAAGTTTTCACAAAATTGTGAAATTTTCAAAAGTCAGAAATTTTGCCAAAAACGACTAAGTATCAAGGACTCATCGCGCGAATCGCTCTGGAACTGAAATCGGATGCGCGCACTGACACGCTCCCCTGTCTGGAAGTCTGACAAAAGTTGAAAAATTTTCTAAGTCCCCAAAAATTTTTTTTTCAACTTTTTTTCAATTTTCCCCCTGTGGGATATATATTTTACCCACACTTTTGGAGCCCTCCTGGGATGCCCTCTAACATACTAGAACCTCATTTTGTGGAAGTTTTCACAAAATTGTGAAATTTTCAAAAAGTCAGAAATTTTGCCAAAAACGACTAAGTATCAAGGACTCATCGCGCGAATCGCTCTGGAACTGAAATCGGATGCGCGCACTGACACGCTCCCCTGTCTGGAAGTCTGACAAAAGTTGAAAAATTTTCTAAGTCCCCAAAAATTTTTTTTTTCAACTTTTTTTCAATTTTCCCCTGTGGGATATATATTTTACCCACACTTTTGGAGCCCTCCTGGGATGCCCTCTAACATACTAGAACCTCATTTTGTGGAAGTTTTCACAAAATTGTGAAATTTTCCAAAAAGTCAGAAATTTTGCAAAAACGACTAAGTATCAAGGACTCATCGCGCGAATCGCTCTGGAACTGAAATCGGATGCGCGCACTGACACGCTCCCCTGTCTGGAAGTCTGACAAAAGTTGAAAATTTTCTAAGTCCCCAAAAATTTTTTTTTTCAACTTTTTTTCAATTTTCCCCCTGTGGGATATATATTTTACCCACACTTTTGGAGCCCTCCTGGGATGCCCTCTAACATACTAGAACCTCATTTTGTGGAAGTTTTCACAAAATTGTGAAATTTTCCAAAAAGTCAGAAATTTTGCAAAACGACTAAGTATCAAGGACTCATCGCGCGAATCGCTCTGGAACTGAAATCGGATGCGCGCACTGACACGCTCCCCTGTCTGGAAGTCTGACAAAAGTTGAAAAATTTTCTAAGTCCCCAAAAATTTTTTTTTTCAACTTTTTTCAATTTTCCCCCTGTGGGATATATATTTTACCCACACTTTTGGAGCCCTCCTGGGATGCCCTCTAACATACTAGAACCTCATTTTGTGGAAGTTTTCACAAAATTGTGAAATTTTCCAAAAAGTCAGAAATTTTGCAAAAACGACTAAGTATCAAGGACTCATCGCGCGAATCGCTCTGGAACTGAAATCGGATGCGCGCACTGACATGCTCCCCTCTCTGGAAGTCTGACACATGTGTGAAAATTTTCTAAGTCCCCAAAAATTTTTTTTTTCAACTTTTTTTCAATTTTCCCCCTGTGGGATATATATTTTACCCACACTTTTGGAGCCCTCCTGGTGTACCCTCACACATATTTCCCCTCTCTATAGAGGAAGACTGGGGGGCCTCAGCCCAAAATTCTGGAACTGTTTCTGGACACCGCAGCACGATTAAGCCCTCCAACGACTTCCACAAGACGAATATTAAGCCCTCCACCGACTTCCACAAGGCGAATATTAAGCCCTCCACCGACTTGCACGGGGGCGACCATTAAGCCCCCTTCCGAATACATCTAGTCACGGCCGGAGTCTTTTTTGGCGTGGTGGGTTCGCGACTCGGCCGCTCACAATGTGTCCCGCATCGGTCATAGCTGTCCCGGCCAAGGAGGCAGACTGTTTGTTCCGTGAAATCGCAGATTGTGGCGGGCCCAGGAAACCAGCAGCCTTACGGCGTGGAGGGGTTGATCAGGCCCCTTCGGCGTCCGGCCGTGGGTTCTGCGCCCGGGGGTTCCCTTGGGATGGTAGGCGAACCCCTTGGGAGGGACAAAAGCTTGTCTCGAGGGATGACTTTCAATAGATCGCAGCGAGGGGAGCTGCTCTGCTACGTACGAAACCCCGAGACAGAAGCAGGTCGT
>NW_027369980.1:0-39033 GCF_046119375.1 Phyllobates terribilis
AGTTCAAATAAAAAAATACATAATATTTTCTATTCATAGAACAAGTTGTATTTTTGCATTTGAAGACTTAATAAGATCTAGTTAACCAAGAAATGTCATAAATTGGATTTCATCTCCTCCAGGGCCTTGTATCTGCCAAGCACCGTCTTCAAATGTGTGAACTTGCTTCACAGACCTCAGATTTCGTGATGATTGATCCATGGGAGGTAATTCCAAATAGCTATTCGCGTAACTTCCCATTTCGGAAAGATTCTAAAATAAAATCTATATCTAAACTAGCTCTTGTATAGGCAAACCAGAGTACCTACCAAAGAACATTAACTGTTTTGTCAAGAGTCAGAAGTAGTTTAACTCAGGGAGAAGGACAACATTATGCTGGAGGTATCATCTTAATTTTTCCTAATTGCGTCTTAAATCCTCAACTGTTGACTAAATTTTGTAACACTTAGGTTCGCTGAAAGTCATGCTGGTGTGCGGCTCAGACTTACTTGGATCATTGGAGTTCCTGGCTTATGGATCCCTGAACAGGTTCTACTTCGCTCATTTCCAGTATAAAATAGTATTAGTCTGCTGATATTTTGTTGCTTGGTCAGATACAAACAATATGCAGAGATTATGGCGTTGTTTGCATTAGGAGAGAAGGACAAGATATTGAGAGAATCATTTGTAACAATGTCCTTCTCAATGAGCTTAAGGTATTTTTGGGCTCTAAATAATGTTTCATGTTATAATCTCTTGAAGACATATAAACTGTGCATATATGTATTATACAGCATAACATCAAGATCGTAGATGATATCATCCCGAACCAGATCAGCTCTTCAAGAGTTAGGTGAGCTACAGTTCTAATATTGTGTTATGCATTATAGATTAACAGATTTTGGTAGGAGTTTGTAGTGACAGTAACACTTTATTTTGATAGGGAATGTATTTCAAAGGGACTGTCTGTGAAATATCTATTGCCGGACACAGTGATAAACTACATCAATGAAAATGGTCTCTACTCAGCTCAACCTGACTCTTAGGTTTGTCTTTGCTTGTGCTTAATGTTCATCCTAACATTCCTACATCATCATGTTGTAAAGACTAGGTCAAGCATTATTCCATGATATGAATGAAATAAATTTCCGTCCAGATGGATTAATTTATGAAAATTGACCCATTGTGTGCAAGAATTGGGTTCCAGTTCCCACTCCTTAGACCATGTTTATCAATGAAGGGGTCTTTTGGTGGGTGGGCCCCACCATATAATAAATTTTTTTTTTAAATGTAAGCTTGGGCGACCATTGTGGTCGCCCAAATGCCCTCCAACGACCAGTTGGTGAGGGGGGACACTTGTCCCCTCCTCATTGGCCAAAGTTATTATTTTTTCTAAATACAAGGTTTAATTTAGTTTTTATTTTTTTAATTTTTTTGTTAAATTCTATGAATATTAAAAATTAAAATATATATTAAAATTTATAAAAATAAATTTTCTATTGAATGAGATTAATATTGATTTATTTAACACATTTAGAAAATCTACTTTTATTTGTCCATTTATTATTTATTTTAGCCAAATAGATCCAAATGGGATATTTTATTCTTGTTATGTTATTATTTGTTTCACTTATCCACTTAAGTGAAGACAATTTACTAAGGTAAATAGTAGTATTAGGTGAATAATTCACCTTTGTATTTAATAGCCTACAATTCGTGGGTAATCTCCTCCTCCTATAAATAGAGGTCATTTGTGTACAATTTGAATATAATTATACAAAACACTCTCTTCCTAAATCACTCTAAATCTTCATTTTTAAGCAAGTTATTCTCTTTAATTATTGTTAAAATAAGGCGATCCAAGTTAATTCACAACAATTCTCAATTTTATTATTATAAAATACTCAACTAGACTGCATAATGTATGAAACGAATCTAATAGTAAAGATGAGGTACGCGTGTCCCTTTTTCATTGGACGGAAATATATTATTTCGGATAAGCTTTATCTTGTACATTATCTTCAAACTTAATAAATCAAAATAATTAAAAAAATCAAAATTCTTAAAGATGGGGTACACGTGTCCCTTTTTCATTGGACAGAAATATATTATTTTCGGATAAGCTTTATCTTGTACATTATCCTCAAACTTAATAAATAAAAATCATTAAAAAAATCAAAATTCCTGAAGATGGGGTACACGTGTCCCTTTTTCATTGGATGAAAATATATTATTTTCGGATAAGTTTTTTTATCTTGTACATTATCTTCAAACTTAATAAATAAAAATCATTAATAACATCAAAATTCCTAAAGATGGGGTACACGTGTCCCTTTTTAATTGGACGGAGATATATTGTTTTTGGATAAGTTTATCTTGTACATTATCTTCAAATTAATAAATCAAAATAAATAAGAAAAAATATATCAAAAATCTCAAAAAATTCCTCTATAACTAAGACCAATTCTGATATGTTTTAACACATCTTAAAATTTCACTTTCATTTCTCTAATCTTTGCTCCTCCTTGCCAAATGAATCCAAATGATCCATTTTATCCACATTATTCTTATGAAAATACCCAAAACACTCAAGATTTCACAATGTATAAAACAAATCCGAGCACCCAGTTTCCTCCCAATCCCACTCAGCATACTCCCACGCCTCAAAATATTCCGATCTCAACCCCTCCGCAGTTCCATGGGAGGTCATTGAAGATGTCGCTTTGATGTCAGCTTGGGTGTACGTTAGTGGAGATCCAATTGTCGGCACTAATCAGAAAGGTGATACCTTATGGGCAGCCATTTGCAAGATGTATGACAAATCTCGAGAAGAAAACCCTGGTAAACTCTCAAGTCGTACTGAGGAGTTAATGAGAGCTCGTTACATGAGGCTCAACCTAAATGCTACAAAGTGGATTGATTATTGCAAGGAAGCCTATAGCCAGAAAACGAGTGAATGAGTATGGATGACATTGAAGCAATGGCTCACCAGCTTTATAGCAAGAAGACAGGATTTCCACACGATGTTGTGTTCGAACAAGTTATGCGCCACGTATCTAAGTGTGAGTTGGATTATGGTGGTGGAACAAGAAGGCCTCGTCCAAGTGAAGCAAAGACCGATGAAGAAGGTCATGGAAGCTCTAAAAAGTCAAGAACTGATGAGGATGATAGTCCATCATTTACCCCAGTGAGTGATGCTTCCACAATAAGTCGACCTACTGGTAGAAATGCGGCAAAAGCTAGAAGAAAGGGAAAAGCTGTGGCATCTTCATCAACATATTTTGTGATTTCGGATGAATTCACTAATGAACTGCGTGCATGAGAATTACGTGTGAGAAAGAGCTTGAGGTGAGGAGGGAATTGGAGCAAAAGAAGATCGAATTTGAGCAAAAGAAGGTAAATGCCCAACTTGTTGAATGCATTGTTAGCAAAATCAAATCTAACTACCCAAGAAGAAGCAATCAAGAACCTCTTGTTGGCAGAGTACTTTAATTAACTATGATCTTTCCATGTATTTCAATTGTCTTGTTATATTACTATGTCTTCGTTTTATTTCAATTAGTTTGATTGAGTTCTATCATGTATAATTACGTTTGTAACTGAATCTATTTCCTATTTCTAGATGTAAGACATGTTGTTTTCTATTGATATGTATTGTAATAATTAAATCTATCTACTTTTTTCAGACTATAGTATGTTCACTTTATTTTTTTAATAAATGTCATTTTAATCTTAATTTTTTCGTGTGTTTTGCTAAATAAAAAAATATAATAGTATCTCAGTTCCAAAAAAATGTCATTTTAATCTTAATTTCGTGTATTAAAATGAATGTTATTTTAACTATTGTAACAAGTTTTTCTCAACAACATTCTAACTAATTAATGGAAAAATTACTTATATTTCTGAAAATGTAAAATTTAAATTTCAATATATTTAATTAAGGATACATATGTCAAATTAAAACATTTCTTAATAATTGTACATTTAACTAATAAAAACGACATTTTCTATGAGATGGAGGTAGTGCTTAACTAGTGTAATGATCGACCATTGACCTCTAGGCTTGTTTAATTGCCAAGCTTACATGTATCTCGAGATGATTGGCGTCTAAATATTGATTTTTTACGTCTTAAAAATCACAATATTGTGTATTTATAGCACACCTAACAAAAAAATATATTTTATTAATTTGTAAGAGTGGATTCCCTTCACTATTTTTGAAAAAATAAACCCTCACTTTCGATAGTACTCTCACCGTTTACTATTGAATGTCATTTGATTTTTTTTTTATTTTTGTTTAGAAAAGTGGTCAATTTAAATATTAGGTAGTGAGTGGTCCAAATAGTATTGTTTTTTCGACGTAACTGCTTGACCCTTCGCCTAGAATAAGAACGGAGGCCAACCGCGCAGGGTAAATAATTATGGGACGCATGGACATTTTCCCGCATTAGTTATGCGGAGGGTGTTTTTTACCTTCTACCCAAGAATAAAGAGAACCGGGTGGTGAAAAATACCCAGACCCAGCAAACTCCGGTTTTTACTGTAGACCCGATCAAAGAAATCCGGCTTTCACCCACCCAATTTCATCTTTACTCCTCTCCTCTCCTTCAACCTAACTTCACGCCTTGTTCTGCGTATCTATCTCTAGCGTACACGGCCGCCTGTTCGAAACTATCTCCGGCGATCTTTCCAATATCGACGTTCATCCATCTAGGTATATTTATCCTTTACTCTTCTCCTCTCCTTTATGCATAGCCATCTTTTCCCCTTCGTCTATACACAGTATTGAGGTTGTTCGATTTCTCCTTCATTTATACAACATCGTTTTAGAGCTTCTTCCAGTTTTGGTCTCCAATTTTGAGCTTCTTCCATTTCCCCGTTCGTTTTTGCACTTGTTCCATTTCTCGGTTTTTTAGGTCACCGTGAACAGTTTTCATCCCCTTCGTTTTTGACTTCTACTCTCAGGCGTGTTCTTTATTTGGGCTTGGTTTGAAGAATTTTTGGTATGGTTTGTTCACTGTTTCTTCAATTTTGGGAAGAATTCGTTTCTACCCACAACTCCAATTTCTTCTAAATTTTCTGAACAGTTTTTGAAGGCCCTTTATTCGGTGTATTCAAATTAAACACCAATCGGTTCCTCCAGTTTTTTCTAATTTATTTGTAGATGCCAATTTTGGTATGAATTTCGGTTTCAATACGGCGTACCTCAATTTCGTTATGTAATAATTTCAAATGCGTATTATTTCCCCTTCGACGGTATTTGTTTGCTTGTTTATGAAATGTTGTCGTGTATTTGTTTTGCTGTCGAAGTGATTAATTTCGAATTTCCTATGCATGTAAAAAATTTGGCTTGCTCTGAAAGTAATTAATTTTAATTTTGCTCTGCATGTGAAATTTTTGTGCAATTTGATAATTCGACAGTGTTTAATTGCATTTTTTGGCTTGCTTCGACATTGAAATTTTGATGTCCGTTGATAAGGTGTAATTTCCGGATTTGTATTGCTAAAATTTGATAATTCGGCAAGTTGATTTCAATACAGTGATTTAGAATTTCTGCTAAGATGTTATTCTGGTCTAATTTTGGGCTTGGTTCGAAGAATTTTGCTGCGCAAAATTGAAAACGTACTTGCTGAATTTCCGAAGAATTGAATATTTGTTTTTTTTGATGAATATCTGTTTTTTTGATGAATCCAGGTCCGATAATATGGTTTCAAAATCTCCCAAGAAGACGTCATCTCAATACGGTTGCCGAAGAGTTCTTCACTGTTGAAGGAACTGACTGGCGAGGCCCCTACAGCCGAATCCCAACGAGAGACGCATGCGGTGGTGTCCCCGCCCATTGTCGGAATCCCCATCGGGCCCCCGATGACAAGGCGACAGTTTCGACGTAGAGTGGACCAAGAATTGGTAATTTTAAATTTTCAAAATTTAAAGGAATATTGTTTGTAACGATTGAATGAAATGGATTTTAAAACAATTTAAATTTAAAAAATATTTAACTTGTAATCAGTTTAAATATATTTACATGCATGTATACTTTATGCTTAAAATTATATTTAAATACATGAATGAATTTACTTGCATGCATGAATTATAAAGTGAAATATTAAAATTGAAATTATATTATTAATTATAACATGCGTTGTGAAATGTTGAAATTGTACCTATTTGCATGCATGCATGATTGGGTAATCTAATACAGTCATGTTTGTTTATGTTTGTTTTTTTAATAGTAATCGGTTCTGCATTCCTTTTGCGTAGATGTAAATGACTCTCGCTGAACAAATGCGTAATAGTTATTACTAGTATAGGGTTGGGAAAACCCGAAGTGTGAACGAGCGCAAAGTCTTAGCATTTGGGAGGAAGAGAAGACGCGGAGATGGTGCATCTTCTTCTATCCCTACATCTCATACGAGGGAGGAACCCGAGCATGAGACTCCACCGTCTCCGAGTCGTCACCCAGGATCACCTCGATCTCCACGCTCACCTCGAGCACCCGATCAGTACGAGCTGATGTTTTGTGAGGAGGAGCCTATCGATGTGCTCCCTAATGTGCTTTTTCTTTGTGCTAGTCCCCCTCATGGTGATCCTCCACACGCCCATGTGGCTGTCGTCGATGGGGTTCCAGCTGATGCTCCTCACGTTGCTGCTGCTTCTTAGGTCGATACTCACTCTGTCGCCGATGTTGCTTCGGTCGATGACGCTCCCCCCGAATCATTCCTCTCGCCGATTCAGCTCCTCCCACCGATTCAGCTCCTCCCTCCAATTTGGCTCGTCCCGTGGTTTCTGCCACTCCCCCCGATTCGTCTCCTCCTGCCGCATCTGCTCCTCCCGCCGCTTCTGCACCTCCCGTGGATTCAGTCCCTCCCACCAATTTAGCTCTACCACTGAGTCAGCTCCTCCCTCTGGTGCCGATGTGCGCCATGTAGACATTGGCCGACCTGCTGACCCGTCATTACTGCTTAGCTATGAAAATCACATAGCTACTGTTATTTGGAGGTACCCCACACATTGGAGGCGTTTGAGAGTCCATAGTAGGGTGATGGAGTGGGGCATGCTTAGGTTATTATTACCAAGGGTGGAGGACAAGCAGGAAGGGTCATGGAGCTGGATAGCTCGACAGACCGGTTTGTTGAGCCTTTCAACCTGTAGTTTGGGAAGGTCGACCACACGCTCATCTCCGCCTTTGTCGAGAGATGGCGCCCGGAGACAAACAACTTTCATTTCCAGTTGGGGGAGCGTTGCATTTGGGACTTGCACTTGATGGTCTTGAGACTATGGATCCCGACTTCATCCGAAGCACGGAGCTTTCATTTCCAATATGGCATTGGCTTGCGTGAAGTTCCAAAGACACCTGAAGTCAGCTATCGCGGAGGTCTACTACGACGTTCCTCAAACAGAGGTAAAGTTATGTTAAATGTTGATTTATTACAACATTTCTAAACTACGATATTAACAATTTGACATACACAATAGGAAGCCGAAGCAACATATGACTTCAGTCCAAATCATGACGATGTTTTGGTAATTCATATTGTGCACTACATTCGCACACACCCTAGATGCACGGAACTAGATTGGGATTTTATAGCTGGAAAGTGTAACGAGTGCACAACTATAAATGGTGTAATGAAACAGCCAAGCGTGTTGAAGTTAAGGTTCATCATTCTAAAACAAATGTACGTCGAATGACTAGGTTCCAAAGAGACTATCCTAAAACACAACAGCCTGGCTTTGATGATGCTGAATGGTGGATAAACACATGTCTCCCTGAATTTGAGAAATTTAGGGATCGTCCAATGCATCCCAACACGGTTCAATGATTGCCCGAGTTCCACAAAATTCATGGATTAAGTGTATCATGTTTGCTACTGTGTTGCCTGGATGGTAAACACTACCTTCATACGTGGTTGTTGTTGTTATTGAATGTGTTCGTTGTCGTTTTTCCAGTGTTGTCATTGGTTGTTTTCAATATGATTGTTGTGTTTTTTCAACATGTCGTTGTTTGTTTCAATATGTCGTTGTTTGGTTTCAATATGGTCGTTTTTTGTTTTCAATATGGTTATTGTTGTTTTCATTATGATTGTTGATTTCAATGCGATCAGATTTGGCTTTGTGTTACAACTGTTGTCAGTTATTGAAAGAGCAATGCAGTTCTTAAACACATAGCTCTAATTCGATTCACATTACACGAATTGAAATACAATTCTTAAACACATCGCTCTAATTCATGATTGGGGGTCTTCCCACCGCCATCCTTTCGTTCACGTATCTCTCAAACCTAGAAGCATATCTTGGATGCATGTCCCATCCATCCACGCTAGTATCCTTGTATATAGTCCATTGTCTCGGGGGGGGGGGGGGGGAATAGGGGTAAAGTCATTGACTAACCATACCTGTGAAAAAACATAAAACATTTGCATTGTTTATAAAAACAACATATACATATTTAAGTACAAATGTAAGATATAGTATACCGGTACGAAATGATTTCGTTCACCAACAGAGCAATACAGACCACTGTAAAAGGGGGTTCTGAACCGGGGGGGAGCATATAGTGGAAGGCATGTGCAAGGTCCAAACCAAGACAATACAACAACGACAACTTGTTGTAGAGTCTCATACACCAAACCATATATAAGGACATCCATCCAGCAATTTTTCGGACACGGGGATTCAGTGGTGTTGACTTCGAGGAGGAACTCATCAATATCTCTAGGTTGCTCAAGCACCAACTGCCAATAGTTACGACGCATCATAATGAACTTAGACAGCTCAAAACGCATATAAAGCGTACATCCGCTCCTCATAACCAAGCAACACACATAACGCTCGGTAACCGCAATGACCATCGCCAACGACGTCTTGTACTCGAGAAATGTAGTAGAACATAAAGGTATCGATTGTCTCTGGACCTCAATCAAATCCTAGGTAATGAATAGGTGGTTGATGTACTCTTGGCTTAGCAGTCTTGATACCAATGATACTACAATCATCTTGGTCGTCATCGTAGATTTCTGGTTGCGGTTTCTGTGCTTTATAATCCTTTGTAGACTTCTTCGTCATTGATTTCCCTTTAGTCCTTCATTTGACCTTCATTTGACTTTCAGCCTCAACCTTATTCTTCTCTACATTCACATCTACATGCTCTTTCCACGTCTTATTCCTTCCGGTCCCGGTTTTACGCGCATGGAGCCTAGGTCTACCCTTCTTAGTCTCAGCAACAGTTGGTTCTTGCATTCGAGTTTCCGACGGGTTTGTGCACTCTTTCCACTTCTCAGACATCATGAACAAAACATCTGGACTCAGTTTGTCCGATCTGTAGCTTTCGATAAAGGAATTGATCCCTAGATGCTCATGGTTCATAAGAACGTTGTTGTCCGAGCGGATAGCGTTTGCATCTAACCCGTCCCACTTGATCTACTTCCAAAATATATCAATATCACTTGGTGGACAAGGCATGTCATTTCTACATAAATTCTTATCCTCCACGGGCTAGGCAAACCCATTGTTGTTCTCCACCAATTATCACGAGGGTTTTTCTTTGCCGAGATTTTACCTTCCTTTGCAAGGATAGCTTGCGCTTTAAGCATTCTCAAGCAACTTGTAGAAACCTTGTATACCAAACGCTCCATGTACGTCTTCAACCAATCGGAGGATCTTCCATATCACCGGGGAGCATGAAAGTGCTCTTGCCCATCTAATCCTTTATTGCAAGGATTTGATAAGTAAACATGTTGTCTATTGTCTGCACAATCGTGTCCAACGGACGACCTCAACATGGTCCTTTAAATTTGAGTGTTGGGACTTAACCCTTTGAAAATAAATCAATTAAAGAATAGTACATGTTAGATGATTATTTCAAATATTATGTTTAACAAAGTAAGAAATAGTACTTGTTAGATGATCTAGTGGCAAAATGTAGTATGTCATCGGATCATGCACACACTAGCTTCTCCTTATGAGGGGTAAGCCATGTCGACTCCACCTATCCTACCAATCCCCCTCCTCCTGCACAATTCCACTTCTCTCTAAAGTACTGTAGACGTTCCTCGTACTCCTCCTTCGTGTGAGACCTCATAACCCGACACACACTACTACAAAATTTATTGGTGTCAATCCACATCAGCTTTGCATATGCCCTAACATTGCGGTCAACATGTATTGACAAAGCAAGTGTCGCACATCTCCGAATACGTATTCCACTGCCTTTATTGCACTGAGCTCTCTATCTGACATTATGCATAGAGGTCTTTAGTTACCATATAGCCATCTTAATCTCTTTAAGGCCCATACGTAATGCTTCGTTGACTCCTTCTTCATGAATACCAACGCTATACAATATGTATGATTCGCAAATGTGAACCCTACAAACTCCAGTAAAAGTTTCCCGTACCTAAACGTGTTTATACATTACTAATAATATACACAACAATATTCAATTAGTAGATTAAATTAAATAATTTTTATAACAGTACTTATTAGTCTTGTAAGTAGAATCCATAATTACTACATTGGGGAACATTCTTAGTAAATGTCTTGCATTTAGATGTGAGATAAACAAGTCGGTCATAACCAAACTTTCATCTTTATTGTACTCATTTAATGTGTCGGTGAAATATCCCCTCTCCTTCCAAAAATGTCAATGAAAATTGGGTAATACTTAAATTATCCATGGACTTAATCCTCTCCATTGACTTGAAGCTATAAACCTGGTCTTTCGTAACACGTGTACCAGGATATTCCTTCAACAAGGCAATCACAATACTTTTCGGCTTCACACCGCTAGCCGAAAGTATTGATATTCTCCTACGTTACTCTTCTGAAAGCCTCGCAGCAAATGTATGACCATCCAAAGTCTGATCAATGTCATGGTTGTGCCGTGCTACAACAACTCTCAATCTCCATCCGTGATTGGTTTTAAAATCACCTGGCACATATCTACCATGCAGCATAAAGGGACATCCTATATTTTTACCTCTCTTTTGGTCCCCTCTCCGGTTAAGACGCCTCTCCTTCAACCTTCTTCTTGTCAGATCTGTAAAATCCTGATCGCTCGCAATGAAGTTCGATATATTTTCCCCGCCTTCGAAGCTTTGGTGGTTGTGACCATAAAAAGTCCTAACCGACCCCCTCACCCATTCTCTCAACTCCTCTACAGTCGGCCAAATCATATTAGTGGTAAAGTGCTCGGTGTAGTCACACCTTGAACATTCCTCAACATCATTATCCTGATTCACATTAATCACATTAGTTACTACTTTTTCTAAATTACTATTAAAATTAAACAACCATAAAAAACCTACAACTAGTAATTTATGCAATAACGGATTTATTTATTTATATCCAAATGAAGATAAACATATAATGCATAGAAATCCAATATAAATAAACATGAATAATGACAAATAAATATATAATCATGTAAAGTGAGAAATAAATATTATAATCATTTAACAAATATCGTAGTATTTTTAACAAATATATATTGTCTAAAAATTTATGATAAATAACGAATAAATTTAACATAATGATACATGTAATCATCAAAATTAATATTGACTACATATATTAATCATAATTATTTACTACTTAAAAGGTGAACATTTTAAAGAGTTCATCTATTTCTATATTATTACATAATGTGTTGGTACAAGAATTTCTAAAGGACATCATGCATTTCTTTTGTAAATAAGTCAAGATTACCTAGTATTGATTTACGGTTGAAAAAACCATGTACATATATCTTGCAATATTAAAAATTACATAAATAACCAATACACAAATATAATACAATAATTCTTCTAAATATATACCGACAATATCCAATACACATAAATATTTCTAAAATCATATATACAAATCATAACATATAATTTCTATGTTCAGTACTCATATAACTCCTAAGATTACCTTGAATTTAATATTTCATCATTGTATACTTTTACAAATCATCTATATAAACTAAAAAATACCTAGTGTCATCTTTATCCTATATCTAATAACATACCAAAAATAACAACTTGAATGGAAGGAATACATACCACTAACGAACTATCCACTAATGACTCCGCCTCGCTCTCACTCGTTGGATCACTTGAATGGAAGGAATATGTTTGATCATTTGATGAAGAAGACATTGTTCATTAATTTTATTTGTTAATTTGTAAATGCAAAAGGTTGTTTTTATAGAACAAAATTTAACTTTTGAGACATACACAGTATCAACTTTCAAATTCCTAATCTACCTCTTATAATAAGAATGATACATTCTAACATTACCGTTTATGCCCCTTATTTTAATCTCATGTTATCTTTAATTTTCTAAGATTGATGGCACCATTAAAATTACCCTTTATACCATATTTTAACTCAGCATTTAGTCCAAACCCCTCTTTGCATTCATGGGTGGAGGTTACGTCAAACTCTTCGTTTCCATTCTTTTTGATATCAGTTACAAGATGTTGAGGATATATTTGTGGTATTTCTCGGGATAGATCACATTGAGTTCCGTAGCAAGCATCATAATCCAATGATCTTCACTGGTAGAAAGATCCACCCTCCCCAAACCAGTACCATTGATGGGATAATCAACTATCTTTCCAGATCTCGCTCATCTGTGGCATTTGATTCGTGAGTGCTCCATCCCAAATTCACATTTTCGTCGCCTAATCCTATGTGGTTGAATTTCTTTAAATCGGGTCCAAATAACGACACATTGCTCTGTCGCTGAAACATGGGTTCAATTCGGTCTCCGATCTATGACTCTTCAGGTAAATTTATATACTTCTGCTTCTTGCTTCAGTTTTAATCCTTGATTTTATGGTATCCTTGCAGAGGAAACTCCCTTCTGAACCGGAGGGGCTCTAGATCTTCGAGGAGGGTTTGGGCATTTGGAGACCAAGCCACCATCGCGCGGGCTACCATGAAATATCATCCAGATCCAATTTGAGAAGACGATGATGAATCCCTCTTCAAAATTGATTTTCTTAAACAATAAAATCCGGATCGGTGTTGTTTAGGTTAATTAAAAAGTGTGTTCTTTATAATTTTTAAAAGGAAAAACAGAAAAGCAGCCTTTTTCTTTCTAGAATGAAATGTTGTTATGCACTTTGGTGTGTTAATTTATTTTTACTTTATATTAAATGTTATTTGATTTTCTTCTTCTTTTGTCATTATTCATATCTTTATTTTGTGTTATTTGTACTAATTTGAAGTTCTTGAGGCTAATTATCTCCCTTTTCAATTTAAACATAGTTATCAAATTTGTGTCTTTTGGATTTATTTCAGATTGAAGACATGTTTCTTGTAATAATGGATTAGATATTTAGGTAATTATATACATCTAATATACTATAAAAGTTGAGTTGGGGGTCAATTTATTACCTCCAATTCAACTTCAAAATTCCTAATCTACCCCTTACAATAAGACTAATATCTTCTAACATTATCTTTTATACCCCTCATGACCATACGAAATTACATTGAATCTTGTAAGATAAGTCGAAAAAATAAACATGGATCCTGCAACGTCTTCAATGGTAAGAACGCTTCATCTTCTCCCTCACCACAACCATTAGTGCCT
Organism: Phyllobates terribilis; assembly: GCF_046119375.1. Classification (NCBI taxonomy): domain Eukaryota; kingdom Metazoa; phylum Chordata; class Amphibia; order Anura; family Dendrobatidae; genus Phyllobates; species Phyllobates terribilis. Next base: position 13,565 of record NW_027369980.1, read on the forward strand.
TTTAACTCCCTCTATTCAACTGTAATGCATTTGACCTGAGATTTTTTTCTCTTAATAAGTACACATTATAATGTTCAGTCGTTATTTCTATTTCCTTTCCCAAAATCTGTCCAGTATTCCAGCCTAACATATCTTCTTCTCTTGCTTTTCATCCCCCAAACGATGCCAATGGACAAAGGAAAGGCTCTACTTGGCCAAGATATGTATGTGGGTCTCGACGCACTGCGTGTGGTCACCAAGCCACGAATCAAGGTGATGGTGTGTAAAAAATGGGATGTGATTAACGCACAAGGCAAATATCGTAGCATGGATTTCATTATGTTTGATGAACAAGTATTGACTCGATTTTAGGGTTCATAAAGAGTTTTTGTGATTAATAATTAATCCATCTTAACCTGATGCCATTTAGATTGTCTGACAATTATAGTTTAGGTTTTATTAAATCATATAGTTTAGCCTTTGATATCATATTTGTTGTATTTAATCTGAAATTCATGTGAAGGACCTCAACAAGGCCACCAAATTATGTATTTTGTCAAAAGAAGTAAAATGTTATTGTTGATAAGGGTCTACAAAGTCTAATTTACTTTCTTTTTCAACACCAATGTTAACCTTTCATGATATAATTTACATTTTTCAGTTTTATTACATTGGTATACTTGATTTGTATTGATTTTGCATTGCTAATGTCAAATTTTTCTGATATAATTGATAAACTGATTGTTCTCTCTGAATTCTAGTTGCTCTTTCCTCCTTACACTATCAGCCAGGGACTAAAGCTTTGAGAAGTTAATCTTCTAGTACCTTAAAATCCCTCTATTATCTCTATGAAATTTCAATCTTGAACCAAAACACTACTGATTGAATCACACATCTACAAAGCTATCCATACTTCAAGAAAGATTACTCAGATATCTCTAATTACTTTAAATAAATAACACCATGATTGAAAATTTCATATGAACAAAAAAAACTATAGTAGGAATAATTGACTTCTTGTTGTTCTCTATTACTATGGAGTTATTACTTCTGAAATAATAGTGTAACTTGTTTTCACCTATCAGTTGATATTTATAACTACTTCCCATTTTATCCTCACCCTAAACTCACTTAATATCCACGACTTTTAAATTAACTAACGTATAAGGTTTTTGGTATTTTTCCTCATCAATGGCTAGAGTTTTGCATATTCCAATGTTCTAAATTGCCATTACACCTCACCTTTTGCATTCTAAATGGTCGTACACCTCATCCTTTACAATTCTTCCATCCTTCTTAATTCAACCCGTTCTTCAAACTCAACTTGATTTTATTTAAATTTTCCAATTTACCATTTGATTATTCTTGAAATAAATGTGAAAAAACTAAAAACTCTCAAATAAAGACAATTAGTTAGTAAGATAAATAGTCAAATAAAAATTCTCATCCTTTATTACTATTAATCATCATCATCTAATCTAATCTAGGATTTATTCCCCAAAAGCGATTATAATAGCGTTTTTAATTACAAGTCCATTTTTTACAATAATGATGTTTGGTACAATAAAATTAATAATATTATAAAGATTTTAGTTTTACAAAATTGACACGTTTTAAATATTTAAAAAAGATTTATTTTAAAATAAGTCCATTATACTTGATAAGGAGCTCTAACCAAACAAATCCCCAACCTAATAGAATTCATTTTAATAGTTAATATACTCTAAGTCAATTTTTTGAAATTTTCTTTTCCTCTAAAAACTCTATTAATCAGTTTTCCTTTCAATTAGTCTTGATGTAAAAATATTATTGTTTTTTATTAAAATCATTTATAATCACATTACAAATCTTTGGATGCTCTTTCAGAGTCCTAATAAGTTTTTTTCCGATATTTGAAACTCCTTTGCTCTTAATTTATGACTCATTCAATTGTTCATTCAATTCCTCTTCACTACCATGTCCTCTCTCTAATGCTCCGGTTTTCTGTCGTAACTCCTTGCCCACCCAATGGTCTTGCATCTCTTGCATGTTTGTTACAACCATGCTCACAAAGCACCGGTTAGTTTGAGGATGCAGATGAAGCATACAAAAGATCGAAATGGAGAGATATGGGTCAAATCGTAAGATTTTTTTGGCAAAATATTAACATGTTTATTTCCTTTCTCTATCTCTATCTCTTTGTGTGATCAACCTGGTTCGATTGTCATTATCAATAGATTAATCAAACCCTTTCCAAATGATGTGATCCTTATCTGGCCTAGGCGAAGGTGTTCAATCGCAGTTATAGTACTCAAGATTAAGGACGAATTACTACCAGTTAAGGTATAATTTGGGATGAAACTTTAAGATTTACTACCATTCCAGGTTTAGTTTGTTTCTCTATTCCTAGGGGATTACCAACTTTGATTTTGTTTGTTTCTACATGTTTCATAAAAATTCATCGATATCTGCAATTGAATGGTGTTATGTGTTATATGAAGGATATGATTTTGGTGTGAACCGAACACAACATGTAGTTGAAGCTTTGATGAGAACCAATTAGCTATCTTCATGTCACATTTATTAAGTGAATTTATAATCTATCAACATGAATAGATTGTTTGGATGTAATTATTAATCAGTTGATGCCGGTTGTTACAACTACCTTCTTAGACATGAAAATGCATGTTAAATTGTGTGGTTATATCATTCTTATAGATAATCTCATAAGTGTAGGGTTTGACATTATATGAAATATTGAATACAGTTATAAAAAATACAGAACATGACATGAAGAAATACTTTATAAATACATAGATAATCATACTTATTTGTGGGTATTTATCTCATGATATTGGAGTTTATTTTATCAGAGAAATCCATAACTGTTATGGATGGGTGTGAGATAATTATTCATATACTCAATCTTTGCTATATTAAGCTTGATAGGTCTATAATGCTTGACACATATATCACTTGAGAATTTCAAATCAGGTGGTTTAATTGGTGGAAATGGTACACAACCATCCACAAGTAACATATCCGCTTCACTGTGCTATTATACATTAAGGTCAATCTCATTGACCATTTTTTTGTTGGCAGTTTATGTACCCGGTATCTATGTTCTTCTCATTTTATCTACTGAGGTAATGTTCTCTTTACTGTCCATAATGCTTCCTATTTGTTACTAATCCATAAAATATTCTTACTTTTGAGTAACGAATTGTGACTGTTATTTGCATCTAAGTCTTATGATTACTTTCTATGTTTCTACAACAAGATAGACAAAGATTTGAAACAGGTATGTGATTGCATGTTCTCAAAATGACTCGAAGATACATATAATAAAATCATTGTCATTGATAATCAAACATGCATATGTACGATTATCTATGTATCTATGAAGTACTTTCTTCATCTCATGTTCTGGTTATACATTATTAATATCTCGTTCTAACTACTAAAAATCTTAGTCACAAATAATATGGTGCATGTTTCTTTTTATGGTAGTAATAAAGATTGATTTTATCATTCTTGGAATGCTCTGCACATTTATTGACATAAGAGTGGTTCGTTTGCTTATTTTTTGCTGCAAAATTCACTAAAAGCAATGAAGAAGATACTATGAGATTGTTACAACATTATCTAAAATTCGGTGATAGTCTTATGTGTTATCCGTATACAAAGATGAGATCTATCAACCAAGAACTATCAACTTGAGGAGGATATTTTTTGAGGCAATTGGATTTGGATGATGGTATCTGGTGAAGATCATGCAAATGCTACAAAATTAAAATCTTCCAATGATGAATTATGAACGATATAAATGAGTTCAAAGACACTCACAGTCATTCAGTAAGTGAATTCCGAGGAAGGATCTCATTATTTGTAATTAGATTAGACTTATGCTGAATTCATACTTTTCATGAATATTACTTCTTGTTTTCCAAAAAACTTCATATTTATATAAAAAGGTATGACGTGAGAGCCTGCGACTTGGTTATTATACGATATTGTTTTCTTATTACTAAACACATAAAGTTACTTATATAAGTTCTTTAGCTAATATCTTTTACAAGCAATCTTAAATAGGTATTAGATGGGATAACCGATTAGATATTCTGCTATTATATCATATACAAAGTGTATATAGCAAAATCAAGTGGGCATGGTTTTGATTAAATTAATGCTCAAATTGTGAATAAACTTGTAACGATATTTGATTATGGGGAGAGTGACAAGCTCAATTAGCTCATTCACATTACCATGATATAATCGTTTTATTTAACGTTGGTCTTTTCACTCACATAATTCGCTTCAAGTTTTTACCTGATGGTTTTTATATACATATATTTTTGTGATATTAAAAATTGATCAAAATTTTCATAGAAATAAACTAAAATATTTTTCACATGCCTAAGTGTCCAAAATATATATACGATAATAAATGTTTGAATTGAAGATAAGTTGAACATAATATATACTTGGATGAAAAATATGTAACTATTTTCTTTTTCACATAATTATTTGATTTAAGAACATATTGTATATATCATGTACACTTCATTCATAATCTGAACCAATAAATCAAAGCCCGTGCAGAGCACGGGCGCGACTATCCTAGTATTTTAAAGGTTTCAAACCATCACATTTAATGCATTCTCGTCTAGGGTGACCCAACTACCTATACCCCTAACCAAATGAGCTAGAAACATAATAACTCTTTTCGCATATCAAATTTTGGGTATTTTCTCAACATCTTAGTTGAACCTAAATAAATTTTTAACATAAATTTACATAATAATAATATAAAATTAGTAGCTTAGTATGTTTATTTATATATTCCTTTTTTCCTCCTTCTAAACGTGCAATTATAAATAAAATTTTAAAACATTTTTTTGATTAATTTGATCAATTTTTTTTTTAATTCACCATAAGAAGTAGGGTGGTATAATTTTTTCAAATTAATTTTAGTTCCCTCTAAGGTGTAATGTTTCGGAATAGGAGACAACATTTAGTACCCTCCTAACAACTAACATTTAAATCGTTTTTCATACAATATCCAGCTATTGCATAACAAATGCGAAGTCAAAATTTTCCTTCCCAATGCCCCTCTCCTTATACCTGACCCGGAAACAGTAAAATTTCAAACATTGGGCCCCTAAAAAGCTGATTTCAGATATTCTTTATGGGTTTTTCCATTTAATACTCTTCTGCATAACAAGTGCGGAACGCCCCTTTCCTTGTGTTTTTCCATTTAATACTCTTCTGCATAACAAATGCGGAACGCCCCTTTCCTTGTAGCTGACACGGAACAATAAAAATTCAGACATTGGGCCTCCAAAAAGCTGATTTCGGATATTGTTTATGGTTTTTCCATTAAATACTCTTATGCATAACAAATGCGGAACCATTTAAGAAGGTTCCTGCCATTACGTGTCAAATAATCCATATTTAGGCTTTGTGTGGACCGATATACCCTACTATATCCACATATATGGGTTTTGAATTAAAAAAACTACTTCCGCATGGCAAATGCAGACTGGATATATTACTTTTTCCGACATTACGTGTACTTTTGCATGTACATGCAGCTTCACATGTACTAATACGTTTTATTAAATTCTCAGTTTTCTTTTTTTAATCAAACATGGTTCCGCAAACCAAATGTGAAGTTTATACATAAGGTTTTTAAATATTTTCCTCTACAAACATCCTTTTTTACTGTCTACATTTTTTTTAAATCGAAAAAACAACCCTGAACTGGTTAAACACACCCAATCCAACCAAAATACACTAGCACAATACAAATAGTTAATAAAAACGGCTGATTTTAACTTATTATTGCAAAAACCCGGCTCGAACCGGCCGAACCAGGGTCCAGAGGCTTCTCATCTGTTTTGCGGAAAAATGAAGTGCGCCGGTCAAAATTAATTAGTGCGCAACAGAACGCCCTATAACAATGGGTTGTTCCAATCAAAAGTGGTCGTATTAAGATTCTTTAGTTTTTGTACGAATGTCTAAAATGATAATTTTTGATAAATGGAAGTAATAATATTCATGGACATATAATAAAAAAACTTCAACAATATATTTAAATATTTTTTTCTTTTCCTTTTTTACTTGTCAAATTATGCAAAACATAATAGAATTAATTAATTATTAAAAGAGATTGACTAGAAAAAAAACTTACTAGATAGATCAATATGAAGAGTGGGAAAACATAGTTATTAAAAGAGGTTAACCAGAAAGAAAAACTTAATTACTCATCTGCATATAAATATATGTCATTTTACCAATTTTTTTAATTATTATTTTATATTTATTTTTATATAATTGTTATATTAAAATTATTATAATTTTTAAATATTATTTTTTCTATTTCCAGTGATACTCTAATAATATTATTTAGAAGATTTTTTTTACTTTAGTTTATATAAAATTTTATTTAATAACAAATATTTATATTAGAGTGAACATATAAAAACTGAATAAGGATCCGGTGAAAACAATTCTTGTGGTGTGAAGTGCGAACTTTCTCGGATATACATATAACACACTAATGTTCACATATAACACACTAATGTTCACATCTAAAGGGATAACAAAATCACCCAGAAAACGTAAAAAAAATAAAAATAAAAGTTCACCATTAATTACAAAAAAGCCACCGCATGGATTCATTAAAAAACTCATCTTTTAATCTCAGCCCTCCATTTTCTAATCTAATAGCTCAACATGTTTCACACTTCACACCATGAGTTGTTTTCACCGGAACTCAGCTCTATAAAAACAAATCCGATGAGAGGGACATGAAACTAAGCACCAAGTTGATCGAGGTAGAAAGTAAAGTAACAGTTACTATGATGCGAGGTAATTAAGCATTTACAAGAAATCGGAACTTTTGTCATCCTGCACCAAATCGGAATCCGCCACCCCATCTCAGGCGCCGGCGCCCTAGCAGGAAACATGTGGTCCTCACAATCCTGGTCCATCGCCACCTTAACCGTTATGCCACTCGGATCCGAAACCAAGTACTCAACAACGCCAATCGGATCATCCGGTAACAGAACCCCCCTTATCGGATAAACCACCAACGGACCCTCATCATCATATCCAACTCTGACCATCAACTTCTTCACCGCATCCATTTTTAGTGTCGACTCTCCAGACCCGCCATTCTCCCAACGTAGCAGGCAGGGGCGGAGCCACCTCAATAATTTTATTTTACAGAAAATTGAGAAAAGTGAATTAGAAACCTAAAACTACTCCACCTTTCCCCTCGCAGTCGCCCAGTCGCCCCTGCGAATCCATCCTCGCGCAGTCGCCTGCCTTTCCTCTCCCGCTTGCTGCACGCGACGACTCCCGGCGATATCTGGTGGTGACCGTGAAGGGCTTCCCTTTCAATTTCACGCTCGAAGGAGACGGTCTTCAGACACACCTGGTCCGACGCTCGAAGACAGCTGCAGATAGGCTTCGATTTTGAGGGATCCGTCAGCCGGAGAGGTGGAGACGACGACGGAGTTGCTGGCTTGCTGCTGTTGCGTTTCTGTGCTTTATCCTTTGGTAATTTTACCCTTTTCAATTTGACCTAAAATTGTGCAGCTTATGCATTTGTATTTTGCTGCTGATTGAACTAATTGTGCTGCTGAAAGAAGATCAAGCAAGTTAATAGCTTTACATACTAATAGAAGTAACATAGTTAACGAGGGAATTGAGTTGCATAAACATACTTGGCTGCTGATTGAACTAAATAGGATTGAGGCTATGTATTTTGCTGCTGATTGCTGCTGCTGATTGAACTAATTGTGATTGCGTTTATGTGTATTTGTATTTTGTGATTAAGACTTGTTAGTGATCATTTGAGAGTTATATTGATAGTATTTTGTGTTTAAATTGAAGACAAGAACTTATTTTGGTAGTATTTTGTGTTTTATTTGCTAATATTATGCATAATTTCTTGAAAAAAATCTCCCCCTTTTTTTATGTCTGTGTTGAAATTGCATGAGTCCATTACTTTCTGCTGTTTGTGAACAATGGCTATTCTGAAGGTTTTCCCTAGAGATTTCCCAACATCAGTCTATTGTGGTTATACGGCTTACTAGGTCTGTTGTCAATCATTTCAATTTTTATTTGATATTCAATTGTTTATCTTCATTTTTTCTTTCTCAATCTTCCATCTGTTTCATAGTGATATTTTGAGTGTATCATTAAACTGTATGAAGTTCCTCATGCTCTTCTTTAGGCAATTATCTCTTTTGCATTCTGCAGGCAATACACTGGGCGATATCAGGCATTTATGCTCACGTCTTCATGTAAATTCAAAAGGCATACAAAGTAGTTATAGTGTAAGAGAAATTGGTTATATCTTTCATTACATTATATAATTTAGTCACTCATACAAATTATTAGGACATATAGTGGAAATTTACTATGATGATGATCAAACACACACTTAAAGCCCTGAGATTTACTACTATCAGTCATTCTTCCCCAACTTCCCTACATCAGTTTCGTGGATTTGCACTCTGGTCAATGAAGAAAGACCCAGAACTCGAATCAGCTCTCTCACGTAACAAGCGTTGGGTTGTGAACAATCAGATCAAAAACATAATTCTTAGATACCCAAACCAAGCTGTGCCCATAAGGTTTCTTCAGAAGAAGTTCAAGACCCTTGATCTTCAAGGAAAAGCCCTAAATTGGGTCAAGAAATACCCTTGTTGCTTTGAAGTGTATCTAGAATGTAATGAATACTATTGTAGGCTAACGAAACAGATGATGTATCTGGTGGAGGAGGAAGAATCTGTCAAGGACAACCAAGAGCCTGTATTTGTTGAGCGCTTAGCAAAACTTTTGATGATGAGCTCAAAACACAGGCTTAATCTAGTCAAAATCGACGAGTTCAAGAGAAATTTCGGCCTTCCTGATGATTTTCTGGTAAGACTTGTGCCTAAGTACCCCGAATTATTTCGAGTTGTTAATCATGGTGGGAGAAAGAGTTCAATGGACATTGAGCTTTTATCTTGGAAACCTGAGTTTGCAGTTTCTGCCATTGAAACCGTGGCTAATAACCAGAACACAGAGCCACGGTTTTCTTGTCTGTTACCCTCAACATGGGTAAAGTCGTGGGAGAGATTCAATGAATTCAACTCTACACCTTACATTTCACCATACTCAAACCCTAGCGGATTAATTGAAGGATCAAAGGAGAAGGAAAAGAGGACTTTAAGTTTGTTGCATGAGCTGCTGTCATTGACACTGTGGAAGAAGATGTCGATTCTGAAACTAGGCCATTTCAGGAGAGAATTTGGACTGCCGGAGAATCTTAACGTGTTGCTACTTAAACATCCTGGAATATTTTACGTCACGAATAAGTATCAGATATATACTGTACTTCTTAGAGAGGGCTATAATGGGTCGGAGTTGGTGCAAAAAGATCCCCTTGTTGTGATCAAGGAAAGATTCGGAGAACTGATGCAAGAAGGGCTTCATGAATATAATCAGAGGAGGCGTTTGGTAAATGTAGAGAAGATGAAAAAGAAGGGGTTGGTTATGCCAAGGAAGGAGAAAAGATACGATGGGAATCTGGAAATAACTGAAGAAGATGATCAAGTTGGTCAAATCGGGGGAATCTTGGATCCAGAAGAAAGAAAAAGATTTTATAGAGTTCTTTTTGAAGATGATCCAAATTGAACTTTAACAAGGTATTCTGATCAAGATAATTTTGTACTAATCCACAAGTCAATGAAGTTAGTGATTATACGATCGATTTAAGTTTCTCTCCCTTTGTTTCTGATAAGTACAAAGTCTAATCAATCTTACGCAAATCAAGTTTGTATACATAGTCAAGGCTGTGCTAAATCAAATTGGAGCAAACGTGTCATGAAGCTTTTATATACTCATAAGATGAATTTTTCTTCTCATTAGCAAATTTTATATGTATATTTACAGATCGTATCACAGTTTTATGCAGAACATGTTGCCAGATTTCTTCATTCATTACATCCACCCCATAATAAAGCGATTCCAGACGTGGGAGGCAACCACGTGTCCAAAACGTGCGGCCAGCTCATTCCAATACCGCAGCGAATGATGATCGTACGGTCTACAATCAACGGCTCTTACACGGAATCATCAAATCAACGGTGAAAGAAAGCGCTGTTCCATTGGGCCTCTCCATGTACTCGTCACGTTGTAGTCTCGGCCCAAATTCGGAATTTTTCTCACATCTTACATTACAACCGAATTTTAGTTTTAATCTTTTTTTAAAATCCATAAGTGGACCCCACTTCCACCCATCATCAATCATATAGCGCCCTTTCTCCACTCGTATTTTTCTCCCTCTTGTGTTTGCTCTCTTCTCTCTACGCCGGTGTCAGAGTCAAGCTTGCTCATCCTTTGTCTTCGCACCTTCAATTCAGATTGTAAGTCAAACTTTCAGCCTTTTGTGTTTACCAGAGCTTCGTTCGTTTCAAATTTGCCTGGTTTGTTTTCCTTACTGTGTTTGAATTGCGAAGCTTAATGGTGAAGAGATTGAAATGTGTAGTCCGATTGTTCATTTTCGTCTAAGATCGGATTTGTAGCTTCTTGAGTACACAGAGCACGATCTGTTGAAATGTGCAGATTTCAGCCGATCTACTCGATCGTGTACTTTAATTTGCTTCAGATTTATTTAGATGTATAGCTATAATTCGTATCAACTTTCACCGATTTAAGCATTTTGGACGAATCTGATGTCAGTCTAGTGCAACTTGTCGTGATTGGACTAAGGATCGGAATTTTGTATTAAATTTTGAACAAATTTCAGGTATATAGATATTTAGTGTGATTGGTTCAGAGCTAAAGGGATTCATAAGCGATGAGAATTGTGAGGAAGCTAATCCTATAAAGCATATAAAATATCTGCTGGACTATAAGAAATCCCATTTTGATCTGATCCTGCAGCCATGAAAATAGGTGAAAGTTAGAAAAGACGGCAGGAAGAAAATTTCTGAACTATTTCAAATAAGTCTATTGGGTTTATAAATGCAAGAGTTTGCTGCTGGCTATCATCTGCTTCCTGATTTGATGATTTACACATTGCATCCATTTTTCTTTCTTTCTGTTTTAGCTTTATCTATGGTATTTGAAATAATAACAGGTATAGTAATCTTAGCTTTCATTTAAAATATGGTGAAAAGCTTTGTGGATTGAATCATAGGAATATAACTTTAAATTCCAATCATTTTTCTGTGGAGATCTGACTTCTATAGATTTTATCTTTGCAAAAAGATAGACCAGCTACTATTTTCTTCTCCTCTAATATAATATAACAAAAAATCCACTCTAAGTGAAACCTATTAGAAAATATCATGAAATACTGGTTGATACTCTGATCCCTCTTACCGAAACTAAAATGCTGTTCTTCTGAAGCAGCAATATATAAAATTATAAATGGCTGACGGAGAGGAAATTCAGCCACTTGTTTGTGACAATGGAACTGGAATGGTCAAGGTAAATAACCAACTCTTCCGTTTAAATTTAAACTTATCACAATCCTATTTCTCACTGTATTTTTTTTTCTTTAGGCTGGATTTGCAGGAGATGATGCTCCTAGGGCAGTTTTTCCAAGTATTGTTGGCAGGCCTCGTCACACAGGTGTCATGGTTGGAATGGGCCAAAAGGATGCATATGTGGGAGATGAAGCTCAATCTAAAAGAGGTATCTTGACCTTGAAGTACCCAATTGAGCATGGTATAGTCAGCAACTGGGACGACATGGAGAAGATCTGGCATCACACATTCTACAATGAACTCCGTGTTGCCCCAGAAGAGCACCCAGTTCTTCTCACTGAGGCACCACTAAACCCAAAGGCTAACAGAGAAAAAATGACCCAGATCATGTTTGAGACCTTCAATGTCCCAGCTATGTATGTTGCCATTCAAGCTGTTCTCTCACTATACGCCAGTGGTCGTACAACAGGTTCGTACCATATGACAATATTTAAAACTTACCTTAACATTTGTTTTCTATGGACCAACTCCCTTACGAGTTACTATAAGCAACTCAAAAGTAAAAACTAATCATTAATCTTACACTCTGTTGTGAATGCTTTATTAGTCCACTCCTAGGGTTAGTGAATTGTCTTTTTTCCATTTTGGGGTGCTTATTGTGTGCCCATTGTCTTTGAACATTTTGTTTTACCATATATATCATTCTTCAGTTACTCCCTTATATGTCGTTTGAAGCATGTTTTACTTTACCTTTTTAAATGAAGTTTTGGAACAAATGAAGCGGCTTTCTTCTCATACCCAAAAGATTGATTGTTTATGATTCGGGAAAGAAACCATTGTTTGTACCAAGTAGATGATTTCCCTCTTTTTCTTCTATTTTTAGACTATTTAAAAGAAGTTTTATTCTATGATATACATATTTCAAGATGCTTTCTAGAAAAAAGTTGTTTTAATGGATGATTGCTAATAAAAATAAAAGTAAAAAGATATGTCTGATTCCCGAATGGTTCAAAAAAGTGAGTATCAACAGGGGATACTAACTCACCTTTTTTAACATTGAACCATTCAAAAATCTGACAAACAATTTTATTTCCCTTTTCTTAATATTCTATGATACTCTTAGCATCACCATTGAGGATGCGCAAATCCAATGGCTAGTTAATAGGGATATTTGTATAAAAATTGTTTCTCCTCAACTTGTGTTGTGTGAATATTTATTATAGGCACATCATTTTATCATCCGTTTTGCTCTGTGTGGCAAACTAATTAGTCTAAGTTCATTTAATGCAGGTATTGTGCTCGATTCTGGTGATGGTGTGAGTCACACAGTCCCAATTTACGAAGGGTACGCCCTCCCACACGCCATCCTCCGTTTGAATCTCGCCGGTCGTGATCTAACCGAATACATGATGAAGATTTTAACCGAGAGAGGCTACACATTCACCACAAGTGCTGAACGGGAAATTGTGCGTGACATCAAGGAGAAGCTCGCTTACATCGCCCTCGACTACGAGCAAGAAATGGAGACAGCAAAGAGCAGCTCTTCAGTTGAGAAGACATACGAATTGCCAGATGGACAGGTCATCACCATTGGAGCTGAGAGGTTCCGTTGTCCAGAGGTTCTCTTCCAGCCTTCAACCATCGGTATGGAAGCTGCAGGTATCCATGAGACTACCTACAACTCCATCATGAAGTGTGACGTCGATATCAGAAAGGATCTCTACGGTAACATTGTGCTTAGTGGTGGAACTACCATGTTCGCTGGTATTGCTGACCGTATGAGCAAAGAGATCACAGCTCTTGCACCCAGCAGCATGAAGATTAAGGTACCCTTTTTTTTTGTCAAGCATTCAATTTATACAGATCTTTATAACAGCTAGAATGGTAAGATACTTATAAAAAAATTAAGATATTCTAGTCATGAAAAAATTAGAGAACCTTTTTGAGCGGAAATATGTATAATTTTAGCCCTCTGTATCAAAAAGGTTATCTTTTTTTCAGCCATCAATTCTTGCTAATTTGGTTGGATTTTTCCAAAAAAGCTCCTACTAATTAAATGCACTAGTGTTCTAAAATAAAATTATTCAATGTACCATGATCAATTAATTAAGGATATATTCTTGTTCATTTTTTATTTTCTTAATGGTTGTGCAATGATGTAGAATGACAATCTTTTTGATATGGAGAGAGTATTAGGTAGACTGTAAAACAGTACAAAACAAAATGTTCTTGAGTTTGTAACTGAAGGTAAAACACATTACACAAAAGACAACGAATCAATTTATCAATTCTTTCATATTTTCGTATTTTAAATTTTCATAGCTCCACCTCTAGGTTGTAGCTAGAAATATAAGTGACAATATCCTAGAATATATCTAATCTACTGTTATGACTGTGATTAAGGTTGTTGCACCACCTGAGAGGAAGTACAGTGTCTGGATTGGAGGTTCTATTTTGGCTTCCTTGAGTACATTCCAGCAGGTAAACTTTCTTTAATCTGTCATAACTCCATGTTAATAGTATTTTGATTAGGGTAATAATATGTCTTTTTTTTTATATGTTTGTTGATACAGATGTGGATCTCAAAGGGAGAATACGATGAAGCGGGTCCATCAATCGTTCACCGCAAGTGCTTTTAAATACGACAATGATGCTGTGCATTGGCGAGCAGTTTTTTTGTATTTGTGGTTCGTTGTCATTCTATCCGTTTCCCTTCAATTTTTAGTGTGCATCTGCTTTGGTTTAGAGGAGAGATGAAAGTTGTGTCAACTCTGGAATTAAAGCTTTTGTATTGCTTGGCGTAGTTTGTGTTATTGGTATTTGTATTGAATGTTATTTGTGAAAGTTTGTTGCATTTGAATTTTACAAAAGGAGCAAGGTTTCTAATACTTTATACTTTTGGTTCAGTGGGATGTTGAAGCTTCTGTTATTGTGTTGGCACCTCCTGTTTGTATCAAGGACGTTAAATGTCATTATCCAGTCCAGTAAATAAAAACAGGTGGGGTATGATCAAACTCGGCAGTAGCTGTCAAAAAATGCAGATTACAGTGACAAAAATTTGACCTAGTTGTCACACATTTTTCAATAAGGTCAAACTATTTTTACAGGACAAATACAGTGAATTTGGTCCAGCAGTAGTTCTAATTCCTGTTTGTATTCAATGTAATTTCCCAAAGTTTATCAGATTTTAATCAAACAGGACTACATTACTACTGTTTTTAGGTTCACCAGAACGTTGATTCCTTAATACGAAAAAAACATTAATCAAATAAACGTAACTATTTTTACAGGAATTCCTCCTTGCAATCTTAACTCTTAAGATCTAACTTTCAACTTTTTAAAACTCAAGAGTTAAAACTATCCAAATTTTTATATTTAGTAATTTAAATATGGAGGTACTCAATAAAATCATAAATAAAATCCTGAATTCAAATAAATTGGAAACTGTTATATGCTAGAAAATGTCACAAATTTAATATTATCAAACCGATTTAGTATTTTTAAATATTTTAGGGAATTGAGACGTCCTAGGAATTTCTGGTTTTTATTTTTATTTTTATTTTAGAGTCCTTTTAATTAGTGAGCGGAAAATGAAAAATGCTACAGTTACTTGTAATTGTGAAATTTGAGTTGCAGCAACTCACAGTGTAATAGTGTATATGCTTACTACTACTAGTAGTAGGAGTAGCAGAATTGACAACGGCACCGCCTTTACGCAATATTCTCCACTTTTCCCTATTTCCCAAACCGCTTCATAACAATCGGAGATAAACACGAAAGCGAGATCTCGGAGTTGCTTGCGGTAAGCGTCATCAATCCTTTCTTCTTCTTTCGGAGATCGTCGATCATCATATAAATTCTAAAGCGTATCTGCACAGTAGGTATCTAGCTAGTAGAATTACGATCGCTGAGTGGATTTAGGTACTGTTTTGGGCTTGAATTGTGTTTGCATGCATCTGATCTAGGGTTTGCTCTCCCCTTTTGTTTGAATTACCAACACTCCAGTGGAATATTTTACTGCTTGGTTGCTTACTAACAGTTAATTGAAGTGAATACGAACTCTGTTCATGGAGATGATCTCTCTCTTGCATGAGTGAATTTTTCATGTTTTGACGAGCTTCTGTGTTATCGATCATTCCGATTTCCTTTGAATTCCAGTAAAAAACATTCTTCAAATCTTCTCGTGCTCAATTTTACGCTGACAAACTTCAAATTGCAGCTCAAGTATCATAACTACTAATAACAGAACCTTCTGATTGATTTGTCTGATTTGATTTCTAGCCTTACCGTGGAGTTCTCTTTGCTGTAAAATTTCAGTTCATCACATACTAAAACATGGCGGATGCAGATGATATTCAGCCACTTGTTGTCGACAATGGAACAGGAATGGTCAAGGTTGGTACCCAATTCAAAGTTTAAGCTTATGACTCATGGTATTCATGTTGTAATTCTAAGCAATCCGTGTCACTGTATTTTCCAGAAACTCCATTGTAAGGAGTTTATTATGTTTCAAGTATGGATATGATATGAGTGTTGATAAGAAGAAAAGTTGTAGATAAACGTTATCTTCCTTGATTTTAATAGGCTGGGTTTGCTGGGGATGATGCACCAAGAGCCGTTTTTCCAAGCATTGTTGGCCGGCCCCGCCATACAGGTGTGATGGTCGGTATGGGCCAGAAAGATGCATATGTTGGAGATGAAGCCCAGTCTAAACGAGGTATTTTGACCTTGAAATACCCGATTGAGCATGGAATAGTGAACAACTGGGACGACATGGAGAAGATTTGGCACCACACGTTCTATAACGAGCTTCGAGTTAGTCCTGAAGATCACCCTGTGCTCCTGACAGAGGCACCACTTAACCCAAAGGCTAATAGAGAGAAGATGACACAAATCATGTTCGAAACATTTGAAGTTCCTGCTATGTATGTGGCCATCCAAGCTGTTCTCTCACTCTATGCTAGTGGTCGCACTACAGGTTTGATGCAATCCTTTTCTCAAGTTTGAAGTTTATTAGATATTAATTATAACTTATAAGGTTTGCCAAAGTGTGTTTAATTACCATGTTTTGTTCATGGCCCATGGGCACAGACTAGAGTAATTATAAGGGCATCTCCAGTGACAAGTTATAATTAGCATGTGAACGAGTAGTTTAGCATGACAAATTTGTACTATTTAGCAATTGTTATTTTTAGCAAATCAACCAACACCAACAAAGGTCGTTATTATGTTATGTTTTTTGCACATCTCAGAGCTAGCAAAATGCTACTACCTCCGTCTATAAATAAGTGTCTTTTTAGCCAAAAGAATTTGTGATATAAGTGTCATTTTAGTTGTTATGGTGACACTTTATCCAATGTACCCTTAATTATCAATGGATTAATAGTTACCAAAAAGCTCTTTTAGCAACTAGAAAGGGTTTATTTTGTTGTAAACCTTAAGTGACACTTATTCTTAGATAGAGGGTGTCTTTAGAATGCTAAACTTAGGATGTGGTCCAAAAAAGCAAATCTTAAGAGAATATTATCCATTTTATTGTTTTTAGCTCGTCAATTCAACTAACCATTGGAGATCCTTGAGTCTATTTCAGGTATCGTGCTAGATTCTGGTGACGGAGTTAGCCACACAGTTCCAATCTACGAAGGATACGCACTCCCACACGCTATTCTCCGTTTGGATCTTGCCGGCCGTGATCTGACCGACTACATGATGAAGATTCTAACCGAAAGAGGCTACACACTAACAACAACCGCTGAACGCGAAATCGTTCGAGATATCAAAGAAAAGCTCTCTTACGTTGCTCTTGACTATGAGCAAGAGCTCGAGACCTCTAAGAGCAGTTCCATGGTGGAAAAGAGTTACGAGCTTCCTGATGGACAAATCATCACCATTGGCTCTGAACGGTTCCGTTGTGCTGAAGTCCTTTTTCAACCCTCAATGATTGGAATGGAATCTCCTGGGATTCATGAGACCACGTTCAACTCGATCATGAAGAGTGACGTGGATATCAGAAAGGATCTTTATAATAACATTGTTCTTAGCGGCGGTTCGACTATGTTTCCTGGGTTGGCTGATAGGATGAGTAAAGAGATAACCGCTCTTGCGCCGAATAGTATGAAGATTAAAGTTGTTGCTCCGCCGGAGAGGAAGTATAGCGTTTGGATTGGTGGGTCGATTTTAGCTTCGCTCAGCACTTTCCAACAGGTGAGTGATGATGTATATACATTAACTTTGATAAATATGGGTTGAAATCTTGTTTAATTATGCTGTTTGTATTCAGATGTGGATTTCCAAGGCTGAGTACGATGAATCCGGCCCGGCAATCGTTCATCGCAAGTGCTTCTGAGCTTTGCTAATTCTACTGGTAATTAGCAGCCTAAAGTAATTTCGATGAGATTAATTCTGTAAGTTTCTCATAATCAGTTTGCTTTAAGGTACCAATAACGGAGTTGCAGGCGAGTTCGGTGTAGTATAACCCCTAAATAAAACCCTGTGAGTTGTCTCTAATTTAAGTATGGTTGTGGACTGATGTGTAGTAATATGGATATGTAACGTAGTAGTAATGCTATGTTGTGTACGTTACGTGAATGATTTGGTGCACTTGTACTGTTCTACATGCACAATAATTTGTGCATTGTTTGCAAGCTAAGAAATTTACAACGTGGTCGTATCATGTAAAAAATGGAGTATGTTCCTGAAGATCCACATTATTTTGGAGTTATTAATACAGAAACAGTGAGATCGACCGAAAGAACCATGTACCTTTTGAAGGGAGTTCTATAGAATTCGAAGTTTTGACAAATTAGGATACTCTGATGCATTTGGCCACCATGACCACTATGAATTTTGTGTTTGATAACGAAAGAACGTGACGCCATATAACTAATTTACAGATTTGTCACTAGCATTTGGACAGATTAGATCGTATAGGGTATGATTTCGACTGATTAGATCGGATTCGGTATGATTTGAAAGGTCGGCAATTTAAAGGTTGGTAAAGAAGAATTGGATTGTTCTCACTTTCTCATTTTTTTTACCCGGGCAACTGCCCTACTATATTCTCATTTTACAAAACACTATAAATACATTTCTATAATTTTTTAGATAGAACAAATTACTTTGTATGAGCAAAAAATGTCTAATAGTCAAGAAGAAGATAGTAAAGTTCGTAAAAAATGTCTAATAGTCAAGAAGAAGATAGTAAAGTTACGGAAGATTATGAGGAGTACGTTGATAGTGATGAAGAAGAAGATAATGATAATGAGTTTGATCATTTGCCCGACGATGATGATTTTGACGTTGATAATTTTCCGGTTAGTAAACTTATTTTTCATATATTTTTAATTTGCATTACTACTATATATTTATACATTTTTATCCCTCATTTGTAGTAGATATAATTTGGTAAATATAATTAGATGTTTGAATGAGTATATTTAAACAAAAAGTAAAATTTGGAAAATGTTTGAAATTACAGGGAAAATATTGTGGAAAGGAATTCGAGACTAACTTGAAGTGGGAAAGTCGAGATGATTTGGTTGATTGGGTAAAGAAATTGGGGAAAGAGTTGATGATGTGTTTAGTTATTCAACGAAGTACCATTAGATATGTTAGCTTGACTTGTGAACATTTTGGAGAGCGAAGATTGAGAAAGAAAAAATGTGCTTACGAAGATGAGGGGGAACTGGAGATTGTTGTGGAAACTCGTGAAGGGAAGCATACTAAGAAGTCGGGGTGCACATTTAGGCTCGTAGCTGTACCGGAGAAGAAGAGTAAGCATAAAACAATTGACCGCAAATGGATATTGCGCATAGTGAGTGGTGTACACAACCACAAATTGTTGACTCACTTTCAAGGGCATGCAATCATCGGTCAATTAACCGAGCAAGAGAAGATATTGGTGCGGAGCTTAGGTGAGTCATATGTTCCCTCATCTGCTATAGGTGATGCATTGAAAATCTCATTTCAGGGGAATGTCACTTCGCCAAAACAAGTTTCAAACTATCTACAAAAAGTGCAATTCGTGAACCGTGGGGATTTGACGGTCACCCAATGGACGCTCAATTTTTAAAACTACGCAAATATGAAGTCTTTACATTGAGAGAAAATCGGACCAATGAGGTGGATGTCTTATTTTTTTCACACGTTGACTCATTGAAGCTTCTTAAGAGGTTCCCGTATGTTATCGTCATAGACGCCACATACAAGACAAACAAGTAAGTGATACATCATTTATAGTTTATCAGAATTTATCAAAATTTGGATATGTTCTTATGTTTCTTGTATTTTAACGTTAGGTATAACATGCCTTTGGTAGAGATTGTCGGTTTTACATGTACTCACAAGACATTCAACATCGCATATGCGTTTACCAAGAAAGAAGAGATTGTTCATTACACTTTCATCATGAGAAAGCTTCGTTATTTGTGCAAGGAAGCTGGAGTTATGCCAACGGCTATAATGACCGATCGAGAGCAATCACTGATCAATGCAATCCATATTATATTTCCAGAGGCTAAACACTTGTTGTGTTGGGTTCATATAAAGCACAACATTGAAACTTATTGTTCCCCTATTTTGAAGAATACGGAAACAATAAAAGCTTTTTGTGGACAATGTTGGGGACTCTTTTGCTCATATACGGAAGAAAGCTATGAAAAGAAGCTTGATGAGTTGAAGAATTCATGGAAGCCCGGGTTGGTTGGATATGTTGAGAAGTGGTGGCTAACACCTTACAAGGAAAACATAGTTAGAGCTTGGACTGACCACCATCTCCACTTTTTCACAAGAACAAGTAACATGTATCGTAATTGTAAAACCTTATATATATTTTCAGATGATCGATAAATTACTGTATTATTATTGTTGTATGTTTTGAAAAGGTTCGAGGGTATGCACAAGGTGTTGAAGAGAATTGTGGATTCAAGTATAGGCGGGTTTAGCAGAATGGTGGTCCGAATCGACTCCGCGATTGACAACCAACTTTGTAAGATTAAGGCAAGCATGGAGATATCACGGATCAAGATGCCCACACGATACACCAAGATGAAACTACATATCAAGATTGTGTTTTCTAGACTCTTTTATAGAGTATCAGATCGGGCCTTGATGACCTTGTATCATATATACGAGCTATTAATTGCGGGAAAATTTAAAGAAGAGTGCGATGATTACTGGATAACAGATTGTCTTGGCCTACCTTGCCTTCACACAATTGCTAGAGCTATCATTGAGAGGAAGCCAATCAGGCCTTCTGAGATACACCGCTTTTGGAAGCATATTGATTGGGATAGGATAATCCGTTCTGACGCCGACAATATTGCAGGTGATGATGTCAATATGACTGTTGGAGAGATGAGTTGCAACGAGTTTTCCCAAAAGTTTCAAAGAGGTGAGCTAAAGAAATCAACAATAGAGCATATGAGTGAAGTTTTCACAGACTTGGAGTACCCTAACGAGACAACCTTGTTGGAACCCACAATGATCAAGCCAAAAGGAAGACCCAAGGGGTCCACCAAGTGGTCCACGAAGAGAGATCCGAGTGGGTTTGAGTATGCGAGAGAGGATGTGGATAAGATGGAAAAGGCGAAAGAAGTAAAGAAGGGAAATAAAAGGGGGAGTCAAGTAAGAAGTCAACGAAAAGAGAAAGAAGAACATGATGATGTAGAGGGGGAGTCAAGTTTATAACGATCATGAAGAACTATCCGGATCACAATCTGTCGGGGAACCAATCACTCATTTGGGGATGGACTTTGGAGTCAACAACATTGATAAATTTTGGTATCCGTTCATTAAGGAGGTGAAGGATGTAGCTGGAGACGGACATTGTGGGTATCGTTCGATGAGTGTACTTTTGGGTGAAAATGAAGAAAACTACAAGAGGATTCGACTCACTTTGGCATCTCACTTGGTTGCCAACAGATCCTTGTATGAACCCGCGTTGGCAAGACTAAATCCCGGAAAGTCATATGATAGCTACGTAATTTCAGTGAATTACAAGTTGAGCCCTTGCCCATAGAGTTTCTGGTGCGATATGCCAATGGCCGGTCTGGCATTTGCAATGGTTTATCAAATAGCTTTGGCATTCTTGTCTTGGAATGGTCCGTGCTTATGCTTTCCAATTATGACATCGCAATCAAGACTGGATGGTGATGGACTTCGGATATTGGCAATGGCTCAAGTAGGCAAACAAAACCACTTCATACCGGTATGTCTACCTTTCACTTTTTTATTGTAGATATGGCTTACAAAACCACTTCATATTAACATATTTGAGCTACCTTTCACTTTATTTATTATAGATATGGCTTACTGATGGAAGTCCTCTCCCCCCAACTCCATATGCATGGCAACAATTTAAACATATAAGTGTAGAAGGTTGGGACGAAACATTTGCTTCAAGGATTTCAATGTTTAGGGACTTTCGCGTTGCATATGGTCGATCGGCTCATAGTTTGGTTTAGGATTCATGTTCATTGTACTTGGTTGAAGTAGTTTAGTTGGTAGAAATATTTCAATGTTTAGGAGACAGAGTTTCATTGTACTTAGTGGAATACATTTAGTTGATTAAGTTTAATTTGAACTAAATGGCAAGAAACGATATACATCCATAAAACACATCCAGAAACACCAAGAACTGGTATATATCCAAAAAACATATCCAGAAACACCAAGAAACGTTATACATCCGCCTGACCGCTACCACCGCCTACCTCATGTACAGAATCATGAAAAATGTGCTCTGAAGGCTCTGTACGAGGGGAAGATGGAGGACTAAGGGCTCTATAACCTGTCAACTGTAATGCGAAGTTCAAAAGATCAACCTTCACGTCATCCGATAGATCGGATCTCCTAGCGACATACATCTGGATCTTTGCACCAACAGTTTGAGCACACTGTGTTAAATAAAAACAAACATAAGTATTAAATAGGTCAAGTCAGCGTAATAATAAAAATTAAATTTATGCAACATATCGTCGTAGGGTCTGGAGGTAACGGTAATGGGTGAGGTCCTATGAAGGATCGGTAATCGACGTAAGGATGTGACATTTGCTTCCACCAGTCTAGATATTCTGGATGACACTCCCATGGTGGTATGGCCTCTGGAAAATCACTGAGCACTATCAACGGCATTGGAGTGTCTCCCCACTGTAGCGCATCATCAAGTTAGGATAATGTCACCGAAGATCGTAATGAAGAGGTACGTGTCGCTGTAAGGGGAGCGGGCGGTGCGTCAGGTATGCCTTGCCTACGACCAAACTGGCGCAGTACTCTATCAGGGAGATACGGCTCATGAATTTGATCGTACTCGATCACGCCTCGAAATCTCGACGAAGCGAAATGCGGGTCGTCAAAATTGATCTCACCCCATGGCGTCCAATGAATCTATATCATGGATATACATCAATAAAAGGTAAAAAGAAGTAACAGAAAAATTAGATAACAAGATACATATTAATATTAGAACTTACATCAACAACCGTGTACTGATCAAGAAGTTGGCGTAGTTTGATCAACCGCTCCGGATCACTACCTTGAGGGGCCTCGACACCATCTCGTGCAGCCGCGCGAGTATCCATCTTCTCTTTGATATCGAAAGAAGCATGGCCTCGTAAGGTAGGAAAATAGTGTCAGATCCAAGACTACGTAGAAATTAAAATTAGACTTGTTTGCCTCAAAATAAATGCAAACTCCAAGAATCGAAATAAACTTGTATACCTTCAATAGAAGCATAGGACCGGAGATGGAAGCAGTTAGACCTCGTGATCATATCCACCTCGTGATCAATGGGGCTGACCAATATTAGGCCGCCGTTTGTGGAGAATCATCGATGATCATATCCACCTCTTGTATCTTTCCAACCATTCCATCCTCAGTGCTCAGATTATTTGACAAAGAAGTCACCTCTTCCTCAATTAACATCTCAGAGGAAATAAAAATCCCTGGACTTTTTCTTTGACAAACCTCATCTTTAGAAGCAGACACATGGCCCAAAACCTTTTCATCAGAGGTAGGTGTATTCTTAACAACCCAAATCTCCCTGTTTAGGCTCATTGTTTGATTACAAAAAAATCGGCCCACCCCCTTCTTCAAACTCCTTTCTAGCACGTTTGGGTGGGACTAATTCACTACACACTTTTGGTCCAATCAGCCGGCCCAAACCCTTCTTTCCTTGTTACATTCCAACCTCCTTGTTACTAGGTTTTGGCGATCCTACGACTACAACAACTTTATGCAGATTTTTGACAGGCGACAAAGCTATTTTATGGCGTCAACATCACTCATTCCCTTCTCGTTCAATCCTACATTCTGACCTTCCTCTGTTCATGTTGCTCGATTGACATTAATGTACGTCTCCTACATTCCCTTCTCGTTCAATCCTACATTCTGGGAACTCCACCTTGATCTTACCAGACAAAAATTCTTCAGATAGCTTCGCCATGCTGACTCCGGCGTCACCTACCACAATCTATTTCCACGTTCTTTGAGGGTCAGGAGGTTTCTTTGATGGAACTGAGGAGTTGGAAGGATCAACAACCATCACCACCGGCGAGGATTGGGTATCGGGGACAAACTCAGATGCCAGATTCATCAGAGGGAAGAATATGAGGGTCGGATATTACGAGAGTTCAAAAGTGTACATAGAGCTTTTCTTATCCCTCCCTTTCTCTTTATCCTATCTATGGAATACTTAGCATGTAATTTGTATATGAAAGTCAAAATATGAATTGTAGAGTTGTCATCAAACTCACCAATGATGGAACTTATCTTCCTTTCAATAGTCTCACTGACAATACTATTATTGCTAATGCTACTTAGCATAATATGTGATATATTCATGATGTTCTTCAAAAATTAACTAGCTTCTCTAGGTTGGCTATCAACTATCATAAATGTTCTTTCCAGACTTCGGATAACATTTCTCAAGCTAAAAAACAATTACTCGTATCTATTCTAAACATCATGTAATGAAAACTATGGAAAAAGTACCCAGGGATCCCAATCATTTCTAATAGTGTTAAATGATTGCTTTGATTACACTGTTGCTAAGCTCAAATAACAGCTTTCCTCTTGGAAAGAAAATTCCTTGTGTATGGAATCAGATTGATGACATCAACATAGAGTTTTTTTTGGAATAAGCCTAATTCTATTGCCCCTCCATTTTGTCATGAGACAAAAGTTGTAGACCTAAACCTATACAAGGCTTCTCATCTTAACTATTCTCTTCAGATGAAATTACTTTGAAAAATTCTCTCTTTCCCCACCAATATGTGGGTTCGTCTCATCACCGAGAAATTTAGGTAATTCAAACTTTTTCTCATATAAGAAGAAAAAGCATCAATCCTGGCAATTCTCTCCAGATGAAATTACTTTGAAAAATTCTCTCTTTCCCCACCAATATGCGGGTTCGTCTCATCACCGAGAAATTTAGGTAATTTAAACCTTTTCTCATATAAGAAGAAAAAGCATCAATCCTGGCAATTCTCTCTCTTGTTATATTACAAGACATTTTCAGTACGGGCACGATGTGGATCGTCGGTAATGGGTGTTCTATTAACTTTTGGACTGATAATTGGATTCCGGACATGGATACCCGCCCTTAAATTGACCCGACAATCCATTACAGTTCCCTCAAAGTTAGTGCGTTTATCACCCCCACTCACCAGTGGAATCCGCTTTGAATGACAACTCTTCTTTCAGTACATATTGTAAACCAGATAATCCAAATATACATCTCTTCTCAAATACTGAGGACCGACTTATTTAAAAACAATCACCTTCTGGGATTTTCCCCCACTAAATCTTCCATTCCCCTGATTACTCAATACAACCTCGTCAGCTCAAACTCCATTAATGACATTAATTGACGTATACAAATCCCCCGAAGTCATACTTTTCTTTGGAAATCCCTGTCTGATTGCCTTTCTACAACTGAGCGGCTTAACCCTGACGTAAATTCAGTTCCAAACCCGTGCTCTCTTTGTGGTGCACCGTCTGAGGATGTTTATTATATATTTT
>NW_027369981.1:0-39019 GCF_046119375.1 Phyllobates terribilis
TGGAGATATTACTGTTTGTGCATTTACAATATTCATTGATTTTTGCCATTGAAAAACATGTTTTTCATATACCAGAAATGTTTGAAGCTACTGACTGAATGAAAGGAGCTGGCATCTCACTCTCTTTGAATCTTCTTTATCATGCTAGGATTAGCAGGAAAAAGCAAAAAATTTCAGAATTGCACCTTGCAATGTGGAGATATTACTGTTTGTGCATTTACAATATTCATTGATTTTTGCCATTGAAAAACGTCCAGAAATGTTTGAAGCTACTGACTGAATGAAAGGAGCTGGCATCTCACTCTCTTTGAATCTTCTTTATCATGCTAGGATTAACAGGAAAAAGCAAAAAATTTCAGAATTGCACCTTGCAATGTGGAGATATTACTGTTTGTGCATTTACAATATTCATTGATTTTTGCCATTGAAAAACATGTTTTTCATATACCAGAAATGTTTGAAGCTACTGACTGAATGAAAGGAGCTGGCATCTCACTCTCTTTGAATCTTCTTTATCATGCTAGGATTAACAGGAAAAAGCAAAAAATTTCAGAATTGCACCTTGCAATGTGGAGATATTACTGTTTGTGCATTTACAATATTCATTGATTTTTGCCATTGAAAAACGTCCAGAAATGTTTGAAGCTACTGACTGAATGAAAGTAGCTGGCATCTCACTCTCTTTGAATCTTCTTTATCATGCTAGGATTAGCAGGAAAAAGCAAAAAATTTCAGAATTGCACCTTGCAATGTGGAGATATTACTGTTTGTGCATTTACAATATTCATTGATTTTTGCCATTGAAAAACATGTTTTTCATATACCAGAAATGTTTGAAGCTACTGACTGAATGAAAGGAGCTGGCATCTCACTCTCTTTGAATCTTCTTTATCATGCTAGGATTAGCAGGAAAAAGCAAAAAATTTCAGAATTGCACCTTGCAATGTGGAGATATTACTGTTTGTGCATTTACAATATTCATTGATTTTTGCCATTGAAAAACGTCCAGAAATGTTTGAAGCTACTGACTGAATGAAAGGAGCTTGGCATCTCACTCTCTTTGAATCTTCTTTATCATGCTAGGATTAGCAGGAAAAAGCAAAAAATTTCAGAATTGCACCTTGCAATGTGGAGATATTACTGTTTGTGCATTTACAATATTCATTGATTTTTGCCATTGAAAAACGTTTTTCATATACCAGAAATGTTTGAAGCTACTGACTGAATGAAAGGAGCTGGCATCTCACTCTCTTTGAATCTTCTTTATCATGCTAGGATTAGCAGGAAAAAGCAAAAAATTTCAGAATTGCACCTTGCAATGTGGAGATATTACTGTTTGTGCATTTACAATATTCATTGATTTTTGCCATTGAATAACGTCCAGAAATGTTTGAAGCTACTGACTGAATGAAAGGAGCTGGCATCTCACTCTCTTTGAATCTTCTTTATCATGTTAGGATTAGCAGGAAAAAGCAAAAAATTTCAGAATTGCACCTTGCAATGTGGAGATATTACTGTTTGTGCATTTACAATATTCATTGATTTTTGCCATTGAAAAACGTCCAGAAATGTTTGAAGCTACTGACTGAATGAAAGGAGCTGGCATCTCACTCTCTTTGAATCTTCTTTATCATGCTAGGATTAACAGGAAAAAGCTAAAAATTTCAGAATTGCACCTTGCAATGTGGAGATATTACTGTTTGTGCATTTACAATATTCATTGATTTTTGCCATTGAGAAACATGTTTTTCATATACCAGAAATGTTTGAAGCTACTGACTGAATGAAAGGAGCTGGCATCTCACTCTCTTTGAATCTTCTTTATCATGCTAGGATTAGCAGGAAAAAGCAAAAAATTTCAGAATTGCACCTTGCAATGTGGAGATATTACTGTTTGTGCATTTACAATATTCATTGATTTTTGCCATTGAAAAACATGTTTTTCATATACCAGAAATGTTTGAAGCTACTGACTGAATGAAAGGAGCTGGCATCTCACTCTCTTTGAATCTTCTTTATCATGCTAGGATTAGCAGGAAAAAGCAAAAAATTTCAGAATTGCACCTTGCAATGTGGAGATATTACTGTTTGTGCATTTACAATATTCATTGATTTTTGCCATTGAAAAACATGTTTTTCATATACCAGAAATGTTTGAAGCTACTGACTGAATGAAAGGAGCTGGCATCTCACTCTCTTTGAATCTTCTTTATCATGCTAGGATTAACAGGAAAAAGCAAAAAATTTCAGAATTGCACCTTGCAATGTGGAGATATTACTGTTTGTGCATTTACAATATTCATTGATTTTTGCCATTGAAAAACGTCCAGAAATGTTTGAAGCTACTGACTGAATGAAAGGAGCTGGCATCTCACTCTCTTTGAATCTTCTTTATCATGCTAGGATTAGCAGGAAAAAGCAAAAAATTTCAGAATTGCACCTTGCAATGTGGAGATATTACTGTTTGTGCATTTACAATATTCATTGATTTTTGCCATTGAAAAACATGTTTTTCATATACCAGAAATGTTTGAAGCTACTGACTGAATGAAAGGAGCTGGCATCTCACTCTCTTTGAATCTTCTTTATCATGCTAGGATTAGCAGGAAAAAGCAAAAAATTTCAGAATTGCACCTTGCAATGTGGAGATATTACTGTTTGTGCATTTACAATATTCATTGATTTTTGCCATTGAAAAACGTCCAGAAATGTTTGAAGCTACTGACTGAATGAAAGGAGCTGGCATCTCACTCTCTTTGAATCTTCTTTATCATGCTAGGATTAGCAGGAAAAAGCAAAAAATTTCTGAATTGCACCTTGCAATGTGGAGATATTACTGTTTGTGCATTTACAATATTCATTGATTTTTGCCATTGAAAAACATGTTTTTCATATACCAGAAATGTTTGAAGCTACTGACTGAATGAAAGGAGCTGGCATCTCACTCTCTTTGAGTCTTCTTTATCATGCTAGGATTAGCAGGAAAAAGCAAAAAATTTCAGAATTGCACCTTGCAATGTGGAGATATTACTGTTTGTGCATTTACAATATTCATTGATTTTTGCCATTGAAAAACGTTTTTCATATACCAGAAATGTTTGAAGCTACTGACTGAATGAAAGGAGCTGGCATCTCACTCTCTTTGAATCTTCTTTATCATGCTAGGATTAACAGGAAAAAGCAAAAAATTTCAGAATTGCACCTTGCAATGTGGAGATATTACTGCTTGTGCATTTACAATATTCATTGATTTTTGCCATTGAAAAACGTCCAGAAATGTTTGAAGCTACTGACTGAATGAAAGGAGCTGGCATCTCACTCTCTTTGAATCTTCTTTATCATGCTAGGATTAGCAGGAAAAAGCAAAAAATTTCAGAATTGCACCTTGCAATGTGGAGATATTACTGTTTGTGCATTTACAATATTCATTGATTTTTGCCATTGAAAAACATGTTTTTCATATACCAGAAATGTTTGAAGCTACTGACTGAATGAAAGGAGCTGGCATCTCACTCTCTTTGAATCTTCTTTATCATGCTAGGATTAGCAGGAAAAAGCAAAAAATTTCAGAATTGCACCTTGCAATGTGGAGATATTACTGTTTGTGCATTTACAATATTCATTGATTTTTGCCATTGAAAAACGTTTTTCATATACCAGAAATGTTTGAAGCTACTGACTGAATGAAAGGAGTTGGCATCTCACTCTCTTTGAATCTTCTTTATCATGCTAGGATTAACAGGAAAAAGCAAAAAATTTCAGAATTGCACCTTGCAATGTGGAGATATTACTGTTTGTGCATTTACAATATTCATTGATTTTTGCCATTGAAAAACGTCCAGAAATGTTTGAAGCTACTAACTGAATGAAAGGAGCTGGCATCTCACTGTCTTTGAATCTTCTTTATCATGCTAGGATTAGCAGGAAAAAGCAAAAAATTTCAGAATTGCACCTTGCAATGTGGAGATATTACTGTTTGTGCATTTACAATATTCATTGATTTTTGCCATTGAAAAACATGTTTTTCATATACCAGAAATGTTTGAAGCTACTGACTGAATGAAAGCAGCTGGCATCTCACTCTCTTTGAATCTTCTTTATCATGCTAGGATTAACAGGAAAAAGCAAAAAATTTCAGAATTGCACCTTGCAATGTGGAGATATTACTGTTTGTGCATTTACAATATTCATTGATTTTTGCCATTGAAAAACGTCCAGAAATGTTTGAAGCTACTGACTGAATGAAAGGAGCTGGCATCTCACTCTCTTTGAATCTTCTTTATCATGCTAGGATTAGCAGGAAAAAGCAAAAAATTTCAGAATTGCACCTTGCAATGTGGAGATATTACTGTTTGTGCATTTACAATATTCATTGATTTTTGCCATTGAAAAACATGTTTTTCATATACCAGAAATGTTTGAAGCTACTGACTGAATGAAAGGAGCTGGCATCTCACTCTCTTTGAATCTTCTTTATCATGCTAGGATTAGCAGGAAAAAGCAAAAAATTTCAGAATTGCACCTTGCAATGTGGAGATATTACTGTTTGTGCATTTACAATATTCATTGATTTTTGCCATTGAAAAACATGTTTTTCATATACCAGAAATCTTTGAAGCTACTGACTGAATGAAAGGAGCTGGCATCTCAGTCTCTTTGAATCTTCTTTATCATGCTAGGATTAACAGGAAAAAGCAAAAAATTTCAGAATTGCACCTTGCAATGTGGAGATATTACTGTTTGTGCATTTACAATATTCATTGATTTTTGCCATTGAAAAACATGTTTTTCATATACCAGAAATGTTTGAAGCTACTGACTGAATGAAAGGAGCTGGCATCTCACTCTCTTTGAATCTTCTTTATCATGCTAGGATTAACAGGAAAAAGCAAAAAATTTCAGAATTGCACCTTGCAATGTGGAGATATTACTGTTTGTGCATTTACAATATTCATTGATTTTTGCCATTGAAAAACATGTTTTTCATATACCAGAAATGTTTGAAGCTACTGACTGAATGAAAGGAGCTGGCATCTCACTCTCTTTGAATCTTCTTTATCATGCTAGGATTAGCAGGAAAAAGCAAAAAATTTCTGAATTGCACCTTGCAATGTGGAGATATTACTGTTTGTGCATTTACAATATTCATTGATTTTTGCCATTGAAAAACATGTTTTTCATATACCAGAAATGTTTGAAGCTACTGACTGAATGAAAGGAGCTGGCATCTCACTCTCTTTGAATCTTCTTTATCATGCTAGGATTAGCAGGAAAAAGCAAAAAATTTCAGAATTGCACCTTGCAATGTGGAGATATTACTGTTTGTGCATTTACAATATTCATTGATTTTTGCCATTGAAAAACGTCCAGAAATGTTTGAAGCTACTGACTGAATGAAAGGAGCTGGCATCTCACTCTCTTTGAATCTTCTTTATCATGCTAGGATTAGCAGGAAAAAGCAAAAAATTTCTGAATTGCACCTTGCAATGTGGAGATATTACTGTTTGTGCATTTACAATATTCATTGATTTTTGCCATTGAAAAACATGTTTTTCATATACCAGAAATGTTTGAAGCTACTGACTGAATGAAAGGAGCTGGCATCTCACTCTCTTTGAGTCTTCTTTATCATGCTAGGATTAGCAGGAAAAAGCAAAAAATTTCAGAATTGCACCTTGCAATGTGGAGATATTACTGTTTGTGCATTTACAATATTCATTGATTTTTGCCATTGAAAAACGTTTTTCATATACCAGAAATGTTTGAAGCTACTGACTGAATGAAAGGAGCTGGCATCTCACTCTCTTTGAATCTTCTTTATCATGCTAGGATTAACAGGAAAAAGCAAAAAATTTCAGAATTGCACCTTGCAATGTGGAGATATTACTGCTTGTGCATTTACAATATTCATTGATTTTTGCCATTGAAAAACGTCCAGAAATGTTTGAAGCTACTGACTGAATGAAAGGAGCTGGCATCTCACTCTCTTTGAATCTTCTTTATCATGCTAGGATTAGCAGGAAAAAGCAAAAAATTTCAGAATTGCACCTTGCAATGTGGAGATATTACTGTTTGTGCATTTACAATATTCATTGATTTTTGCCATTGAAAAACATGTTTTTCATATACCAGAAATGTTTGAAGCTACTGACTGAATGAAAGGAGCTGGCATCTCACTCTCTTTGAATCTTCTTTATCATGCTAGGATTAGCAGGAAAAAGCAAAAAATTTCAGAATTACACCTTGCAATGTGGAGATATTACTGTTTGTGCATTTACAATATTCATTGATTTTTGCCATTGAAAAACGTTTTTCATATACCAGAAATGTTTGAAGCTACTGACTGAATGAAAGGAGCTGGCATCTCACTCTCTTTGAATCTTCTTTATCATGCTAGGATTAACAGGAAAAAGCAAAAAATTTCAGAATTGCACCTTGCAATGTGGAGATATTACTGTTTGTGCATTTACAATATTCATTGATTTTTGCCATTGAAAAACGTCCAGAAATGTTTGAAGCTACTGACTGAATGAAAGGAGCTGGCATCTCACTCTCTTTGAATCTTCTTTATCATGCTAGGATTAGCAGGAAAAAGCAAAAAATTTCAGAATTGCACCTTGCAATGTGGAGATATTACTGTTTGTGCATTTACAATATTCATTGATTTTTGCCATTGAAAAACATGTTTTTCATATACCAGAAATGTTTGAAGCTACTGACTGAATGAAAGGAGCTGGCATCTCACTCTCTTTGAATCTTCTTTATCATGCTAGGATTAGCAGGAAAAAGCAAAAAATTTCAGAATTGCACCTTGCAATGTGGAGATATTACTGTTTGTGCATTTACAATATTCATTGATTTTTGCCATTGAAAAACATGTTTTTCATATACCAGAAATCTTTGAAGCTACTGACTGAATGAAAGGAGCTGGCATCTCACTCTCTTTGAATCTTCTTTATCATGCTAGGATTAACAGGAAAAAGCAAAAAATTTCAGAATTGCACCTTGCAATGTGGAGATATTACTGTTTGTGCATTTACAATATTCATTGATTTTTGCCATTGAAAAACATGTTTTTCATATACCAGAAATGTTTGAAGCTACTGACTGAATGAAAGGAGCTGGCATCTCACTCTCTTTGAATCTTCTTTATCATGCTAGGATTAGCAGGAAAAAGCAAAAAATTTCTGAATTGCACCTTGCAATGTGGAGATATTACTGTTTGTGCATTTACAATATTCATTGATTTTTGCCATTGAAAAACATGTTTTTCATATACCAGAAATGTTTGAAGCTACTGACTGAATGAAAGGAGCTGGCATCTCACTCTCTTTGAATCTTCTTTATCATGCTAGGATTAGCAGGAAAAAGCAAAAAATTTCAGAATTGCACCTTGCAATGTGGAGATATTACTGTTTGTGCATTTACAATATTCATTGATTTTTGCCATTGAAAAACGTCCAGAAATGTTTGAAGCTACTGACTGAATGAAAGGAGCTGGCATCTCACTCTCTTTGAATCTTCTTTATCATGCTAGGATTAGCAGGAAAAAGCAAAAAATTTCAGAATTGCACCTTGCAATGTGGAGATATTACTGTTTGTGCATTTACAATATTCATTGATTTTTGCCATTGAAAAACATGTTTTTCATATACCAGAAATGTTTGAAGCTACTGACTGAATGAAAGGAGCTGGCATCTCACTCTCTTTGAATCTTCTTTATCATGCTAGGATTAGCAGGAAAAAGCAAAAAATTTCAGAATTGCACCTTGCAATGTGGAGATATTACTGTTTGTGCATTTACAATATTCATTGATTTTTGCCATTGAAAAACGTCCAGAAATGTTTGAAGCTACTGACTGAATGAAAGGAGCTGGCATCTCACTCTCTTTGAATCTTCTTTATCATGCTAGGATTAGCAGGAAAAGGCAAAAAATTTCAGAATTGCACCTTGCAATGTGGAGATATTACTGTTTGTGCATTTACAATATTCATTGATTTTTGCCATTGAAAAACGTTTTTCATATACCAGAAATGTTTGAAGCTACTGACTGAATGAAAGGAGCTGGCATCTCACTCTCTTTGAATCTTCTTTATCATGCTAGGATTAACAGGAAAAAGCAAAAAATTTCAGAATTGCACCTTGCAATGTGGAGATATTACTGTTTGTGCATTTACAATATTCATTGATTTTTGCCATTGAAAAACGTCCAGAAATGTTTGAAGCTACTGACTGAATGAAAGGAGCTGGCATCTCACTCTCTTTGAATCTTCTTTATCATGCTAGGATTAACAGGAAAAAGCTAAAAAATTCAGAATTGCACCTTGCAATGTGGAGATATTACTATTTGTGCATTTACAATATTCATTGATTTTTGCCATTGAAAAACATGTTTTTCATATACCAGAAATGTTTGAAGCTACTGACTGAATGAAAGGAGCTGGCATCTCTCTTTGAATCTTCTTTATCATGCTAGGATTAGCAGGAAAAAGCAAAAAATTTCAGAATTGCACCTTGCAATGTGGAGATATTACTGTTTGTGCATTTACAATATTCATTGATTTTTGCCATTGAAAAACATGTTTTTCATATACCAGAAATGTTTGAAGCTACTGACTGAATGAAAGGAGCTGGCATCTCACTCTCTTGGAATCTTCTTTATCATGCTAGGATTAACAGGAAAAAGCAAAAAATTTCAGAATTGCACCTTGCAATGTGGAGATATTACTGTTTGTGCATTTACAATATTCATTGATTTTTGCCATTGAAAAACGTCCAGAAATGTTTGAAGCTACTGACTGAATGAAAGGAGCTGGCATCTCACTGTCTTTGAATCTTCTTTATCATGCTAGGATTAACAGGAAAAAGCAAAAAATTCAGAACTGCACCTTGCAATGTGGAGATATTACTGTTTGTGCATTTACAATATTCATTGATTTTTGCCATTGAAAAACATGTTTTTCATATACCAGAAATGTTTGAAGCTACTGACTGAATGAAAGGAGCTGGCATCTCACTCTCTTTGAATCTTCTTTATCATGCTAGGATTAGCAGGAAAAAGCAAAAAATTTCTGAATTGCACCTTGCAATGTGGAGATATTACTGTTTGTGCATTTACAATATTCATTGATTTTTGCCATTGAAAAACATGTTTTTCATATACCAGAAATGTTTGAAGCTACTGACTGAATGAAAGGAGCTGGCATCTCACTCTCTTTGAATCTTCTTTATCATGCTAGGATTAGCAGGAAAAAGCAAAAAATTTCAGAATTGCACCTTGCAATGTGGAGATATTACTGTTTGTGCATTTACAATATTCATTGATTTTTGCCATTGAAAAACATGTTTTTCATATACCAGAAATGTTTGAAGCTACTGACTGAATGAAAGGAGCTGGCATCTCACTCTCTTTGAATCTTCTTTATCATGCTAGGATTAACAGGAAAAAGCAAAAAATTTCAGAATTGCACCTTGCAATGTGGAGATATTACTGTTTGTGCATTTACAATATTCATTGATTTTTGCCATTGAAAAACGTCCAGAAATGTTTGAAGCTACTGACTGAATGAAAGGAGCTGGCATCTCACTCTCTTTGAATCTTCTTTATCATGCTAGGATTAGCAGGAAAAAGCAAAAAATTTCAGAATTGCACCTTGCAATGTGGAGATATTACTGTTTGTGCATTTACAATATTCATTGATTTTTGCCATTGAAAAACATGTTTTTCATATACCAGAAATGTTTGAAGCTACTGACTGAATGAAAGGAGCTGGCATCTCACTCTCTTTGAATCTTCTTTATCATGCTAGGATTAACAGGAAAAAGCAAAAAATTTCAGAATTGCACCTTGCAATGTGGAGATATTACTGTTTGTGCATTTACAATATTCATTGATTTTTGCCATTGAAAAACATGTTTTTCATATACCAGAAATGTTTGAAGCTACTGACTGAATGAAAGGAGCTGGCATCTCACTCTCTTTGAGTCTTCTTTATCATGCTAGGATTAGCAGGAAAAAGCAAAAAATTTCAGAATTGCACCTTGCAATGTGGAGATATTACTGTTTGTGCATTTACAATATTCATTGATTTTTGCCATTGAAAAACGTTTTTCATATACCAGAAATGTTTGAAGCTACTGACTGAATGAAAGGAGCTGGCATCTCACTCTCTTTGAATCTTCTTTATCATGCTAGGATTAACAGGAAAAAGCAAAAAATTTCAGAATTGCACCTTGCAATGTTGAGATATTACTGCTTGTGCATTTACAATATTCATTGATTTTTGCCAATGAAAAACGTCCAGAAATGTTTGAAGCTACTGACTGAATGAAAGGAGCTGGCATCTCACTCTCTTTGAATCTTCTTTATCATGCTAGGATTAGCAGGAAAAAGCAAAAAATTTCAGAATTGCACCTTGCAATGTGGAGATATTACTGTTTGTGCATTTACAATATTCATTGATTTTTGCCATTGAAAAACATGTTTTTCATATACCAGAAATGTTTGAAGCTACTGACTGAATGAAAGGAGCTGGCATCTCACTCTCTTTGAATCTCCTTTATCATGCTAGGATTAGCAGGAAAAAGCAAAAAATTTCAGAATTGCACCTTGCAATGTGGAGATATTACTGTTTGTGCATTTACAATATTCATTGATTTTTGCCATTGAAAAACGTTTTTCATATACCAGAAATGTTTGAAGCTACTGACTGAATGAAAGGAGTTGGCATCTCACTCTCTTTGAATCTTCTTTATCATGCTAGGATTAACAGGAAAAAGCAAAAAATTTCAGAATTGCACCTTGCAATGTGGAGATATTACTGTTTGTGCATTTACAATATTCATTGATTTTTGCCATTGAAAAACGTCCAGAAATGTTTGAAGCTACTAACTGAATGAAAGGAGCTGGCATCTCACTGTCTTTGAATCTTCTTTATCATGCTAGGATTAGCAGGAAAAAGCAAAAAATTTCAGAATTGCACCTTGCAATGTGGAGATATTACTGTTTGTGCATTTACAATATTCATTGATTTTTGCCTTTGAAAAACATGTTTTTCATATACCAGAAATGTTTGAAGCTACTGACTGAATGAAAGCAGCTGGCATCTCACTCTCTTTGAATCTTCTTTATCATGCTAGGATTAACAGGAAAAAGCAAAAAATTTCAGAATTGCACCTTGCAATGTGGAGATATTACTGTTTGTGCATTTACAATATTCATTGATTTTTGCCATTGAAAAACGTCCAGAAATGTTTGAAGCTACTGACTGAATGAAAGGAGCTGGCATCTCACTCTCTTTGAATCTTCTTTATCATGCTAGGATTAGCAGGAAAAAGCAAAAAATTTCAGAATTGCACCTTGCAATGTGGAGATATTACTGTTTGTGCATTTACAATATTCATTGATTTTTGCCATTGAAAAACATGTTTTTCATATACCAGAAATGTTTGAAGCTACTGACTGAATGAAAGGAGCTGGCATCTCACTCTCTTTGAATCTTCTTTATCATGCTAGGATTAGCAGGAAAAAGCAAAAAATTTCAGAATTGCACCTTGCAATGTGGAGATATTACTGTTTGTGCATTTACAATATTCATTGATTTTTGCCATTGAAAAACATGTTTTTCATATACCAGAAATCTTTGAAGCTACTGACTGAATGAAAGGAGCTGGCATCTCAGTCTCTTTGAATCTTCTTTATCATGCTAGGATTAACAGGAAAAAGCAAAAAATTTCAGAATTGCACCTTGCAATGTGGAGATATTACTGTTTGTGCATTTACAATATTCATTGATTTTTGCCATTGAAAAACATGTTTTTCATATACCAGAAATGTTTGAAGCTACTGACTGAATGAAAGGAGCTGGCATCTCACTCTCTTTGAATCTTCTTTATCATGCTAGGATTAGCAGGAAAAAGCAAAAAATTTCAGAATTGCACCTTGCAATGTGGAGATATTACTGTTTGTGCATTTACAATATTCATTGATTTTTGCCATTGAAAAACATGTTTTTCATATACCAGAAATGTTTGAAGCTACTGACTGAATGAAAGGAGCTGGCATCTCACTCTCTTTGAATCTTCTTTATCATGCTAGGATTAGCAGGAAAAAGCAAAAAATTTCAGAATTGCACCTTGCAATGTGGAGATATTACTGTTTGTGCATTTACAATATTCATTGATTTTTGCCATTGAAAAACATGTTTTTCATATACCAGAAATGTTTGAAGCTACTGACTGAATGAAAGGAGCTGGCATCTCACTCTCTTTGAATCTTCTTTATCATGCTAGGATTAGCAGGAAAAAGCAAAAAATTTCAGAATTGCACCTTGCAATGTGGAGATATTACTGTTTGTGCATTTACAATATTCATTGATTTTTGCCATTGAAAAACGTCCAGAAATGTTTGAAGCTACTGACTGAATGAAAGGAGCTGGCATCTCACTCTCTTTGAATCTTCTTTATCATGCTAGGATTAGCAGGAAAAAGCAAAAAATTTCTGAATTGCACCTTGCAATGTGGAGATATTACTGTTTGTGCATTTACAATATTCATTGATTTTTGCCATTGAAAAACATGTTTTTCATATACCAGAAATGTTTGAAGCTACTGACTGAATGAAAGGAGCTGGCATCTCACTCTCTTTGAGTCTACTTTATCATGCTAGGATTAGCAGGAAAAAGCAAAAAATTTCAGAATTGCACCTTGCAATGTGGAGATATTACTGTTTGTGCATTTACAATATTCATTGATTTTTGCCATTGAAAAACGTTTTTCATATACCAGAAATGTTTGAAGCTACTGACTGAATGAAAGGAGCTGGCATCTCACTCTCTTTGAATCTTCTTTATCATGCTAGGATTAACAGGAAAAAGCAAAAAATTTCAGAATTGCACCTTGCAATGTGGAGATATTACTGCTTGTGCATTTACAATATTCATTGATTTTTGCCATTGAAAAACGTCCAGAAATGTTTGAAGCTACTGACTGAATGAAAGGAGCTGGCATCTCACTCTCTTTGAATCTTCTTTATCATGCTAGGATTAGCAGGAAAAAGCAAAAAATTTCAGAATTGCACCTTGCAATGTGGAGATATTACTGTTTGTGCATTTACAATATTCATTGATTTTTGCCATTGAAAAACATGTTTTTCATATACCAGAAATGTTTGAAGCTACTGACTGAATGAAAGGAGCTGGCATCTCACTCTCTTTGAATCTTCTTTATCATGCTAGGATTAGCAGGAAAAAGCAAAAAATTTCAGAATTGCACCTTGCAATGTGGAGATATTACTGTTTGTGCATTTACAATATTCATTGATTTTTGCCATTGAAAAACATGTTTTTCATATACCAGAAATGTTTGAAGCTACTGACTGAATGAAAGGAGCTGGCATCTCACTCTCTTTGAATCTTCTTTATCATGCTAGGATTAACAGGAAAAAGCAAAAAATTTCAGAATTGCACCTTGCAATGTGGAGATATTACTGTTTGTGCATTTACAATATTCATTGATTTTTGCCATTGAAAAACGTCCAGAAATGTTTGAAGCTACTGACTGAATGAAAGGAGCTGGCATCTCACTCTCTTTGAATCTTCTTTATCATGCTAGGATTAGCAGGAAAAAGCAAAAAATTTCAGAATTGCACCTTGCAATGTGGAGATATTACTGTTTGTGCATTTACAATATTCATTGATTTTTGCCATTGAAAAACATGTTTTTCATATACCAGAAATGTTTGAAGCTACTGACTGAATGAAAGGAGCTGGCATCTCACTCTCTTTGAATCTTCTTTATCATGCTAGGATTAGCAGGAAAAAGCAAAAAATTTCAGAATTGCACCTTGCAATGTGGAGATATTACTGTTTGTGCATTTACAATATTCATTGATTTTTGCCATTGAAAAACGTCCAGAAATGTTTGAAGCTACTGACTGAATGAAAGGAGCTGGCATCTCACTCTCTTTGAATCTTCTTTATCATGCTAGGATTAGCAGGAAAAAGCAAAAAATTTCAGAATTGCACCTTGCAATGTGGAGATATTACTGTTTGTGCAT
Source organism: Phyllobates terribilis (assembly GCF_046119375.1). Classification (NCBI taxonomy): domain Eukaryota; kingdom Metazoa; phylum Chordata; class Amphibia; order Anura; family Dendrobatidae; genus Phyllobates; species Phyllobates terribilis. The sequence continues at coordinate 14,058 of NW_027369981.1, forward strand.
TTACAATATTCATTGATTTTTGCCATTGAAAAACATGTTTTTCATATACCAGAAATGTTTGAAGCTACTGACTGAATGAAAGGAGCTGGCATCTCACTCTCTTTGAATCTTCTTTATCATGCTAGGATTAGCAGGAAAAAGCAAAAAATTTCAGAATTGCACCTTGCAATGTGGAGATATTACTGTTTGTGCATTTACAATATTCATTGATTTTTGCCATTGAAAAACGTCCAGAAATGTTTGAAGCTACTGACTGAATGAAAGGAGCTGGCATCTCACTCTCTTTGAATCTTCTTTATCATGCTAGGATTAGCAGGAAAAGGCAAAAAATTTCAGAATTGCACCTTGCAATGTGGAGATATTACTGTTTGTGCATTTACAATATTCATTGATTTTTGCCATTGAAAAACGTTTTTCATATACCAGAAATGTTTGAAGCTACTGACTGAATGATAGGAGCTGGCATCTCACTCTCTTTGAATCTTCTTTATCATGCTAGGATTAACAGGAAAAAGCAAAAAATTTCAGAATTGCACCTTGCATTGTGGAGATATTACTGTTTGTGCATTTACAATATTCATTGATTTTTGCCATTGAAAAACGTCCAGAAATGTTTGAAGCTACTGACTGAATGAAAGGAGCTGGCATCTCACTCTCTTTGAATCTTCTTTATCATGCTAGGATTAACAGGAAAAAGCTAAAAAATTCAGAATTGCACCTTGCAATGTGGAGATATTACTATTTGTGCATTTACAATATTCATTGATTTTTGCCATTGAAAAACATGTTTTTCATATACCAGAAATGTTTGAAGCTACTGACTGAATGAAAGGAGCTGGCATCTCTCTTTGAATCTTCTTTATCATGCTAGGATTAGCAGGAAAAAGCAAAAAATTTCAGAATTGCACCTTGCAATGTGGAGATATTACTGTTTGTGCATTTACAATATTCATTGATTTTTGCCATTGAAAAACATGTTTTTCATATACCAGAAATGTTTGAAGCTACTGACTGAATGAAAGGAGCTGGCATCTCACTCTCTTGGAATCTTCTTTATCATGCTAGGATTAACAGGAAAAAGCAAAAAATTTCAGAATTGCACCTTGCAATGTGGAGATATTACTGTTTGTGCATTTACAATATTCATTGATTTTTGCCATTGAAAAACGTCCAGAAATGTTTGAAGCTACTGACTGAATGAAAGGAGCTGGCATCTCACTGTCTTTGAATCTTCTTTATCATGCTAGGATTAACAGGAAAAAGCAAAAAATTTCAGAACTGCACCTTGCAATGTGGAGATATTACTGTTTGTGCATTTACAATATTCATTGATTTTTGCCATTGAAAAACATGTTTTTCATATACCAGAAATGTTTGAAGCTACTGACTGAATGAAAGGAGCTGGCATCTCACTCTCTTTGAATCTTCTTTATCATGCTAGGATTAGCAGGAAAAAGCAAAAAATTTCTGAATTGCACCTTGCAATGTGGAGATATTACTGTTTGTGCATTTACAATATTCATTGATTTTTGCCATTGAAAAACATGTTTTTCATATACCAGAAATGTTTGAAGCTACTGACTGAATGAAAGGAGCTGGCATCTCACTCTCTTTGAATCTTCTTTATCATGCTAGGATTAGCAGGAAAAAGCAAAAAATTTCAGAATTGCACCTTGCAATGTGGAGATATTACTGTTTGTGCATTTACAATATTCATTGATTTTTGCCATTGAAAAACATGTTTTTCATATACCAGAAATGTTTGAAGCTACTGACTGAATGAAAGGAGCTGGCATCTCACTCTCTTGGAATCTTCTTTATCATGCTAGGATTAACAGGAAAAAGCAAAAAATTTCAGAATTGCACCTTGCAATGTGGAGATATTACTGTTTGTGCATTTACAATATTCATTGATTTTTGCCATTGAAAAACGTCCAGAAATGTTTGAAGCTACTGACTGAATGAAAGGAGCTGGCATCTCACTGTCTTTGAATCTTCTTTATCATGCTAGGATTAACAGGAAAAAGCAAAAAATTTCAGAACTGCACCTTGCAATGTGGAGATATTACTGTTTGTGCATTTACAATATTCATTGATTTTTGCCATTGAAAAACATGTTTTTCATATACCAGAAATGTTTGAAGCTACTGACTGAATGAAAGGAGCTGGCATCTCACTCTCTTTGAATCTTCTTTATCATGCTAGGATTAGCAGGAAAAAGCAAAAAATTTCAGAATTGCACCTTGCAATGTGGAGATATTACTGTTTGTGCATTTACAATATTCATTGATTTTTGCCATTGAAAAACATGTTTTTCATATACCAGAAATGTTTGAAGCTACTGACTGAATGAAAGGAGCTGGCATCTCACTCTCTTTGAATCTTCTTTATCATGCTAGGATTAACAGGAAAAAGCAAAAAATTTCAGAATTGCACCTTGCAATGTGGAGATATTACTGTTTGTGCATTTACAATATTCATTGATTTTTGCCATTGAAAAACGTCCAGAAATGTTTGAAGCTACTGACAATGAAAGGAGCTGGCATCTCACTCTCTTTGAATCTTCTTTATCATGCTAGGATTAGCAGGAAAAAGCAAAAAATTTCTGAATTGCACCTTGCAATGTGGAGATATTACTGTTTGTGCATTTACAATATTCATTGATTTTTGCCATTGAAAAACATGTTTTTCATATACCAGAAATGTTTGAAGCTACTGACTGAATGAAAGGAGCTGGCATCTCACTCTCTTTGAATCTTCTTTATCATGCTAGGATTAGCAGGAAAAAGCAAAAAATTTCAGAATTGCACCTTGCAATGTGGAGATATTATTGTTTGTGCATTTACAATATTCATTGATTTTTGCCATTGAAAAACATGTTTTTCATATACCAGAAATGTTTGAAGCTACTGACTGAATGAAAGGAGCTGGCATCTCACTCTCTTTGAATCTTCTTTATCATGCTAGGATTAACAGGAAAAAGCAAAAAATTTCAGAATTGCACCTTGCAATGTGGAGATATTACTGTTTGTGCATTTACAATATTCATTGATTTTTGCCATTGAAAAACGTCCAGAAATGTTTGAAGCTACTGACTGAATGAAAGGAGCTGGCATCTCACTCTCTTTGAATTTTCTTTATCATGCTAGGATTAACAGGAAAAAGCAAAAAATTTCAGAATTGCACCTTGCAATGTGGAGATATTACTGTTTGTGCATTTACAATATTCATTGATTTTTGCCATTGAAAAACATGTTTTTCATATACCAGAAATGTTTGAAGCTACTGACTGAATGAAAGGAGCTGGCATCTCACTCTCTTTGAATCTTCTTTATCATGCTAGGATTAGCAGGAAAAAGCAAAAAATTTCAGAATTGCACCTTGCAATGTGGAGATATTACTGTTTGTGCATTTACAATATTCATTGATTTTTGCCATTGAAAAACGTCCAGAAATGTTTGAAGCTACTGACTGAATGAAAGGAGCTGGCATCTCACTGTCTTTGAATCTTCTTTATCATGCTAGGATTAACAGGAAAAAGCTAAAAATTTCAGAATTGCACCTTGCAATGTGGAGATATTACTGTTTGTGCATTTACAATATTCATTGATTTTTGCCATTGAAAAACATGTTTTTCATATACCAGAAATGTTTGAAGCTACTGACTGAATGAAACGAGCTGGCATCTCACTCTCTTTGAATCTTCTTTATCATGCTAGGATTAGCAGGAAAAAGCAAAAAATTTCAGAATTGCACCTTGCAATGTGGAGATATTACTGTTTGTGCATTTACAATATTCATTGATTTTTGCCATTGAAAAACATGTTTTTCATACCAGAAATGTTTGAAGCTACTGACTGAATGAAAGGAGCTGGCATCTCACTCTCTTTGAATCTTCTTTATCATGCTAGGATTAGCAGGAAAAAGCAAAAAATTTCAGAATTGCACCTTGCAATGTGGAGATATTACTGTTTGTGCATTTACAATATTCATTGATTTTTGCCATTGAGAAACATGTTTTTCATATACCAGAAATGTTTGAAGCTACTGACTGAATGAAAGGAGCTGGCATCTCACTCTCTTTGAATCTTCTTTATCATGCTAGGATTAGCAGGAAAAAGCAAAAAATTTCAGAATTGCACCTTGCAATGTGGAGATATTACTGTTTGTGCATTTACAATATTCATTGATTTTTGCCATTGAAAAACATGTTTTTCATATACCAGAAATGTTTGAAGCTACTGACTGAATGAAAGGAGCTGGCATCTCACTCTCTTTGAATCTTCTTTATCATGCTAGGATTAGCAGGAAAAAGCAAAAAATTTCAGAATTGCACCTTGCAATGTGGAGATATTACTGTTTGTGCATTTACAATATTCATTGATTTTTGCCATTGAAAAACATGTTTTTCATATACCAGAAATGTTTGAAGCTACTGACTGAATGAAAGGAGCTGGCATCTCACTCTCTTTGAATCTTCTTTATCATGCTAGGATTAACAGGAAAAAAGCAAAAAATTTCAGAATTGCACCTTGCAATGTGGAGATATTACTGTTTGTGCATTTACAATATTCATTGATTTTTGCCATTGAAAAACGTCCAGAAATGTTTGAAGCTACTGACTGAATGAAAGGAGCTGGCATCTCACTCTCTTTGAATCTTCTTTATCATGCTAGGATTAGCAGGAAAAAGCAAAAAATTTCAGAATTGCTCCTTGCAATGTGGAGATATTACTGTTTGTGCATTTACAATATTCATTGATTTTTGCCATTGAAAAACATGTTTTTCATATACCAGAAATGTTTGAAGCTACTGACTGAATGAAAGGAGCTGGCATCTCACTCTCTTTGAATCTTCTTTATCATGCTAGGATTAGCAGGAAAAAGCAAAAAATTTCAGAATTGCTCCTTGCAATGTGGAGATATTACTGTTTGTGCATTTACAATATTCATTGATTTTTGCCATTGAAAAACATGTTTTTCATATACCAGAAATGTTTGAAGCTACTGACTGAACGAAAGGAGCTGGCATCTCACTCTCTTTGAATCTTCTTTATCATGCTAGGATTAACAGGAAAAAGCAAAAAATTTCAGAATTGCACCTTGCAATGTGGAGATATTACTGTTTGTGCATTTACAATATTCATTGATTTTTGCCATTGAAAAACGTCCAGAAATGTTTGAAGCTACTGACAATGAAAGGAGCTGGCATCTCACTCTCTTTGAATCTTCTTTATCATGCTAGGATTAGCAGGAAAAAGCAAAAAATTTCTGAATTGCACCTTGCAATGTGGAGATATTACTGTTTGTGCATTTACAATATTCATTGATTTTTGCCATTGAAAAACATGTTTTTCATATACCAGAAATGTTTGAAGCTACTGACTGAATGAAAGGAGCTGGCATCTCACTCTCTTTGAATCTTCTTTATCATGCTAGGATTAGCAGGAAAAAGCAAAAAATTTCAGAATTGCACCTTGCAATGTGGAGATATTACTGTTTGTGCATTTACAATATTCATTGATTTTTGCCATTGAAAAACATGTTTTTCATATACCAGAAATGTTTGAAGCTACTGACTGAATGAAAGGAGCTGGCATCTCACTCTCTTTGAATCTTCTTTATCATGCTAGGATTAACAGGAAAAAGCAAAAAATTTCAGAATTGCACCTTGCAATGTGGAGATATTACTGTTTGTGCATTTACAATATTCATTGATTTTTGCCATTGAAAAACGTCCAGAAATGTTTGAAGCTACTGACTGAATGAAAGGAGCTGGCATCTCACTCTCTTTGAATCTTCTTTATCATGCTAGGATTAACAGGAAAAAGCAAAAAATTTCAGAATTGCACCTTGCAATGTGGAGATATTACTGTTTGTGCATTTACAATATTCATTGATTTTTGCCATTGAAAAACATGTTTTTCATATACCAGAAATGTTTGAAGCTACTGACTGAATGAAAGGAGCTGGCATCTCACTCTCTTTGAATCTTCTTTATCATGCTAGGATTAGCAGGAAAAAGCAAAAAATTTCAGAATTGCACCTTGCAATGTGGAGATATTACTGTTTGTGCATTTACAATATTCATTGATTTTTGCCATTGAAAAACGTCCAGAAATGTTTGAAGCTACTGACTGAATGAAAGGAGCTGGCATCTCACTCTCTTTGAATCTTCTTTATCATGCTAGGATTAGCAGGAAAAAGCAAAAAATTTCAGAATTGCACCTTGCAATGTGGAGATATTACTGTTTGTGCATTTACAATATTCATTGATTTTTGCCATTGAAAAACATGTTTTTCATATACCAGAAATGTTTGAAGCTACTGACTGAATGAAAGGAGCTGGCATCTCACTCTCTTTGAATCTTCTTTATCATGCTAGGATTAGCAGGAAAAAGCAAAAAATTTCAGAATTGCACCTTGCACTGTGGAGATATTACTGTTTGTGCATTTACAATATTCATTGATTTTTGCCATTGAAAAACGTCCAGAAATGTTTGAAGCTACTGACTGAATGAAAGGAGCTGGCATCACTCTCTTTGAATCTTCTTTATCATGCTAGGATTAGCAGGAAAAAGCAAAAAATTTCAGAATTGCACCTTGCAATGTGGAGATATTACTGTTTGTGCATTTACAATATTCATTGATTTTTGCCATTGAAAAACGTTTTTCATATACCAGAAATGTTTGAAGCTACTGACTGAATGAAAGGAGCTGGCATCTCACTCTCTTTGAATCTTCTTTATCATGCTAGGATTAACAGGAAAAAGCAAAAAATTTCAGAATTGCACCTTGCAATGTGGAGATATTACTGTTTGTGCATTTACAATATTCATTGATTTTTGCCATTGAAAAACGTCCAGAAATGTTTGAAGCTACTGACTGAATGAAAGGAGCTGGCATCTCACTCTCTTTGAATCTTCTTTATCATGCTAGGATTAACAGGAAAAAGCTAAAAATTTCAGAATTGCACCTTGCAATGTGGAGATATTACTGTTTGTGCATTTACAATATTCATTGATTTTTGCCATTGAAAAACATGTTTTTCATATACCAGAAATGTTTGAAGCTACTGACTGAATGAAAGGAGCTGGCATCTCACTCTCTTTGAATCTTCTTTATCATGCTAGGATTAGCAGGAAAAAGCAAAAAATTTCAGAATTGCACCTTGCAATGTGGAGATATTACTGTTTGTGCATTTACAATATTCATTGATTTTTGCCATTGAAAAACATGTTTTTCATATACCAGAAATGTTTGAAGCTACTGACTGAATGAAAGGAGCTGGCATCTCACTCTCTTTGAATCTTCTTTATCATGCTAGGATTAACAGGAAAAAGCAAAAAATTTCAGAATTGCACCTTGCAATGTGGAGATATTACTGTTTGTGCATTTACAATATTCATTGATTTTTGCCATTGAAAAACGTCCAGAAATGTTTGAAGCTACTGACTGAATGAAAGGAGCTGGCATCTCACTCTCTTTGAATCTTCTTTATCATGCTAGGATTAGCAGGAAAAAGCAAAAAATTTCAGAATTGCACCTTGCAATGTGGAGATATTACTGTTTGTGCATTTACAATATTCATTGATTTTTGCCATTGAAAAACATGTTTTTCATATACCAGAAATGTTTGAAGCTACTGACTGAATGAAAGGAGCTGGCATCTCACTCTCTTTGAATCTTCTTTATCATGCTAGGATTAACAGGAAAAAGCAAAAAATTTCAGAATTGCACCTTGCAATGTGGAGATATTACTGTTTGTGCATTTACAATATTCATTGATTTTTGCCATTGAAAAACGTCCAGAAATGTTTGAAGCTACTGACTGAATGAAAGGAGCTGGCATCTCACTCTCTTTGAATCTTCTTTATCATGCTAGGATTAGCAGGAAAAAGCAAAAAATTTCAGAATTGCACCTTGCAATGTGGAGATATTACTGTTTGTGCATTTACAATATTCATTGATTTTTGCCATTGAAAAACATGTTTTTCATATACCAGAAATGTTTGAAGCTACTGACTGAATGAAAGGAGCTGGCATCTCACTCTCTTTGAATCTTCTTTATCATGCTAGGATTAGCAGGAAAAAGCAAAAAATTTCAGAAGTGCACCTTGCAATGTGGAGATATTACTGTTTGTGCATTTACAATATTCATTGATTTTTGCCATTGAAAAACGTCCAGAAATGTTTGAAGCTACTGACTGAATGAAAGGAGCTGGCATCTCACTCTCTTTGAATCTTCTTTATCATGCTAGGATTAGCAGGAAAAAGCAAAAAATTTCAGAATTGCACCTTGCAATGTGGAGATATTACTGTTTGTGCATTTACAATATTCATTGATTTTTGCCATTGAAAAACATGTTTTTCATATACCAGAAATGTTTGAAGCTACTGACTGAATGAAAGGAGCTGGCATCTCACTCTCTTTGAATCTTCTTTATCATGCTAGGTTTAGCAGGAAAAAGCAAAAAATTTCAGAATTGCACCTTGCAATGTGGAGATATTACTGTTTGTGCATTTACAATATTCATTGATTTTTGCCATTGAAAAACGTCCAGAAATGTTTGAAGCTACTGACTGAATGAAAGGAGCTGGCATCTCACTCTCTTTGAATCTTCTTTATCATGCTAGGATTAGCAGGAAAAAGCAAAAAATTTCAGAATTGCACCTTGCAATGTGGAGATATTACTGTTTGTGCATTTACAATATTCATTGATTTTTGCCATTGAAAAACGTTTTTCATATACCAGAAATGTTTGAAGCTACTGACTGAATGAAAGGAGCTGGCATCTCACTCTCTTTGAATCTTCTTTATCATGCTAGGATTAACAGGAAAAAGCAAAAAATTTCAGAATTGCACCTTGCAATGTGGAGATATTACTGTTTGTGCATTTACAATATTCATTGATTTTTGCCATTGAAAAACGTCCAGAAATGTTTGAAGCTACTGACTGAATGAAAGGAGCTGGCATCTCACTCTCTTTGAATCTTTATCATGCTAGGATTAACAGGAAAAAGCTAAAAATTTCAGAATTGCACCTTGCAATGTGGAGATATTACTGTTTGTGCATTTACAATATTCATTGATTTTTGCCATTGAAAAACATGTTTTTCATATACCAGAAATGTTTGAAGCTACTGACTGAATGAAAGGAGCTGGCATCTCACTCTCTTTGAATCTTCTTTATCATGCTAGGATTAGCAGGAAAAAGCAAAAAATTTCAGAATTGCACCTTGCAATGTGGAGATATTACTGTTTGTGCATTTACAATATTCATTGATTTTTGCCATTGAAAAACATGTTTTTCATATACCAGAAATGTTTGAAGCTACTGACTGAATGAAAGGAGCTGGCATCTCACTCTCTTTGAATCTTCTTTATCATGCTAGGATTAGCAGGAAAAAGCAAAAAATTTCAGAATTGCACCTTGCAATGTGGAGATATTACTGTTTGTGCATTTACAATATTCATTGATTTTTGCCATTGAAAAACGTCCAGAAATGTTTGAAGCTACTGACTGAATGAAAGGAGCTGGCATCTCACTCTCTTTGAATCTTCTTTATCATGCTAGGATTAGCAGGAAAAAGCAAAAAATTTCAGAATTGCACCTTGCAATGTGGAGATATTACTGTTTGTGCATTTACAATATTCATTGATTTTTGCCATTGAAAAACATGTTTTTCATATACCAGAAATGTTTGAAGCTACTGACTGAATGAAAGGAGCTGGCATCTCACTCTCTTTGAATCTTCTTTATCATGCTAGGATTAGCAGGAAAAAGCAAAAAATTTCAGAATTGCACCTTGCAATGTGGAGATATTACTGTTTGTGCATTTACAATATTCATTGATTTTTGCCATTGAAAAACATGTTTTTCATATACCAGAAATGTTTGAAGCTACTGACTGAATGAAAGGAGCTGGCATCTCACTCTCTTTGAATCTTCTTTATCATGCTAGGATTAGCAGGAAAAAGCAAAAAATTTCAGAATTGCACCTTGCAATGTGGAGATATTACTGTTTGTGCATTTACAATATTCATTGATTTTTGCCATTGAAAAACGTCCAGAAATGTTTGAAGCTACTGACTGAATGAAAGGAGCTGGCATCTCACTCTCTTTGAATCTTCTTTATCATGCTAGGATTAGCAGGAAAAAGCAAAAAATTTCAGAATTGCACCTTGCAATGTGGAGATATTACTGTTTGTGCATTTACAATATTCATTGATTTTTGCCATTGAAAAACGTTTTTCATATACCAGAAATGTTTGAAGCTACTGACTGAATGAAAGGAGCTGGCATCTCACTCTCTTTGAATCTTCTTTATCATGCTAGGATTAACAGGAAAAAGCAAAAAATTTCAGAATTGCACCTTGCAATGTGGAGATATTACTGTTTGTGCATTTACAATATTCATTGATTTTTGCCATTGAAAAACGTCCAGAAATGTTTGAAGCTACTGACTGAATGAAAGGAGCTGGCATCTCACTCTCTTTGAATCTTCTTTATCATGCTAGGATTAGCAGGAAAAAGCAAAAAATTTCAGAATTGCACCTTGCAATGTGGAGATATTACTGTTTGTGCATTTACAATATTCATTGATTTTTGCCATTGAAAAACGTTTTTCATATACCAGAAATGTTTGAAGCTACTGACTGAATGAAAGGAGCTGGCATCTCACTCTCTTTGAATCTTCTTTATCATGCTAGGATTAACAGGAAAAAGCAAAAAATTTCAGAATTGCACCTTGCAATGTGGAGATATTACTGTTTGTGCATTTACAATATTCATTGATTTTTGCCATTGAAAAACGTCCAGAAATGTTTGAAGCTACTGACTGAATGAAAGGAGCTGGCATCTCACTCTCTTTGAATCTTCTTTATCATGCTAGGATTAACAGAGAAAGCTAAAAATTTCAGAATTGCACCTTGCAATGTGGAGATATTACTGTTTGTGCATTTACAATATTCATTGATTTTTGCCATTGAAAAACATGTTTTTCATATACCAGAAATGTTTGAAGCTACTGACTGAATGAAAGGAGCTGGCATCTCACTCTCTTTGAATCTTCTTTATCATGCTAGGATTAGCAGGAAAAAGCAAAAAATTTCAGAATTGCACCTTGCAATGTGGAGATATTACAGTTTGTGCATTTACAATATTCATTGATTTTTGCCATTGAAAAACATGTTTTTCATATACCAGAAATGTTTGAAGCTACTGACTGAATGAAAGGAGCTGGCATCTCACTCTCTTTGAATCTTCTTTATCATGCTAGGATTAGCAGGAAAAAGCAAAAAATTTCAGAATTGCACCTTGCAATGTGGAGATATTACTGTTTGTGCATTTACAATATTCATTGATTTTTGCCATTGAAAAACATGTTTTTCATATACCAGAAATGTTTGAAGCTACTGACTGAATGAAAGGAGCTGGCATCTCACTCTCTTTGAATCTTCTTTATCATGCTAGGATTAGCAGGAAAAAGCAAAAAATTTCAGAATTGCACCTTGCAATGTGGAGATATTACTGTTTGTGCATTTACAATATTCATTGATTTTTGCCATTGAAAAACGTCCAGAAATGTTTGAAGCTACTGACTGAATGAAAGGAGCTGGCATCTCACTCTCTTTGAATCTTCTTTATCATGCTAGGATTAGCAGGAAAAAGCAAAAAATTTCAGAATTGCACCTTGCAATGTGGAGATATTACTGTTTGTGCATTTACAATATTCATTGATTTTTGCCATTGAAAAACATGTTTTTCATATACCAGAAATGTTTGAAGCTACTGACTGAATGAAAGGAGCTGGCATCTCACTCTCTTTGAATCTTCTTTATCATGCTAGGATTAGCAGGAAAAAGCAAAAAATTTCAGAATTGCACCTTGCAATGTGGAGATATTACTGTTTGTGCATTTACAATATTCATTGATTTTTGCCATTGAAAAACGTCCAGAAATGTTTGAAGCTACTGACTGAATGAAAGGAGCTGGCATCTCACTCTCTTTGAATCTTCTTTATCATGCTAGGATTAGCAGGAAAAAGCAAAAAATTTCAGAATTGCACCTTGCAATGTGGAGATATTACTGTTTGTGCATTTACAATATTCATTGATTTTTGCCATTGAAAAACGTCCAGAAATGTTTGAAGCTACTGACTGAATGAAAGGAGCTGGCATCTCACTCTCTTTGAATCTTCTTTATCATGCTAGGATTAGCAGGAAAAAGCAAAAAATTTCAGAATTGCACCTTGCAATGTGGAGATATTACTGTTTGTGCATTTACAATATTCATTGATTTTTGCCATTGAAAAACATGTTTTTCATATACCAGAAATGTTTGAAGCTACTGACTGAATGAAAGGAGCTGGCATCTCACTCTCTTTGAATCTTCTTTATCATGCTAGGATTAGCAGGAAAAAGCAAAAAATTTCAGAATTGCACCTTGCAATGTGGAGATATTACTGTTTGTGCATTTACAATATTCATTGATTTTTGCCATTGAAAAACGTTTTTCATATACCAGAAATGTTTGAAGCTACTGACTGAATGAAAGGAGCTGGCATCTCACTCTCTTTGAATCTTCTTTATCATGCTAGGATTAACAGGAAAAAGCAAAAAATTTCAGAATTGCACCTTGCAATGTGGAGATATTACTGTTTGTGCATTTACAATATTCATTGATTTTTGCCATTGAAAAACGTCCAGAAATGTTTGAAGCTACTGACTGAATGAAAGGAGCTGGCATCTCACTCTCTTTGAATCTTCTTTATCATGCTAGGATTAGCAGGAAAAAACAAAAAATTTCAGAATTGCACCTTGCAATGTGGAGATATTACTGTTTGTGCATTTACAATATTCATTGATTTTTGCCATTGAAAAACGTTTTTCATATACCAGAAATGTTTGAAGCTACTGACTGAATGAAAGGAGCTGGCATCTCACTCTCTTTGAATCTTCTTTATCATGCTAGGATTAACAGGAAAAAGCAAAAAATTTCAGAATTGCACCTTGCAATGTGGAGATATTACTGTTTGTGCATTTACAATATTCATTGATTTTTGCCATTGAAAAACGTCCAGAAATGTTTGAAGCTACTGACTGAATGAAAGGAGCTGGCATCTCACTCTCTTTGAATCTTCTTTATCATGCTAGGATTAACAGAGAAAGCTAAAAATTTCAGAATTGCACCTTGCAATGTGGAGATATTACTGTTTGTGCATTTACAATATTCATTGATTTTTGCCATTGAAAAACATTTTCATATACCAGAAATGTTTGAAGCTACTGACTGAATGAAAGGAGCTGGCATCTCACTCTCTTTGAATCTTCTTTATCATGCTAGGATTAGCAGGAAAAAGCAAAAAATTTCAGAATTGCACCTTGCAATGTGGAGATATTACTGTTTGTGCATTTACAATATTCATTGATTTTTGCCATTGAAAAACATGTTTTTCATATACCAGAAATGTTTGAAGCTACTGACTGAATGAAAGGAGCTGGCATCTCACTCTCTTTGAATCTTCTTTATCATGCTAGGATTAGCAGGAAAAAGCAAAAAATTTCAGAATTGCACCTTGCAATGTGGAGATATTACTGTTTGTGCATTTACAATATTCATTGATTTTTGCCATTGAAAAACATGTTTTTCATATACCAGAAATGTTTGAAGCTACTGACTGAATGAAAGGAGCTGGCATCTCACTCTCTTTGAATCTTCTTTATCATGCTAGGATTAGCAGGAAAAAGCAAAAAATTTCAGAATTGCACCTTGCAATGTGGAGATATTACTGTTTGTGCATTTACAATATTCATTGATTTTTGCCATTGAAAAACGTCCAGAAATGTTTGAAGCTACTGACTGAATGAAAGGAGCTGGCATCTCACTCTCTTTGAATCTTCTTTATCATGCTAGGATTAGCAGGAAAAAGCAAAAAATTTCAGAATTGCACCTTGCAATGTGGAGATATTACTGTTTGTGCATTTACAATATTCATTGATTTTTGCCATTGAAAAACATGTTTTTCATATACCAGAAATGTTTGAAGCTACTGACTGAATGAAAGGAGCTGGCATCTCACTCTCTTTGAATCTTCTTTATCATGCTAGGATTAGCAGGAAAAAGCAAAAAATTTCAGAATTGCACCTTGCAATGTGGAGATATTACTGTTTGTGCATTTACAATATTCATTGATTTTTGCCATTGAAAAACGTCCAGAAATGTTTGAAGCTACTGACTGAATGAAAGGAGCTGGCATCTCACTCTCTTTGAATCTTCTTTATCATGCTAGGATTAGCAGGAAAAAGCAAAAAATTTCAGAATTGCACCTTGCAATGTGGAGATATTACTGTTTGTGCATTTACAATATTCATTGATTTTTGCCATTGAAAAACATGTTTTTCATATACCAGAAATGTTTGAAGCTACTGACTGAATGAAAGGAGCTGGCATCTCACTCTCTTTGAATCTTCTTTATCATGCTAGGATTAGCAGGAAAAAGCAAAAAATTTCAGAATTGCACCTTGCAATGTGGAGATATTACTGTTTGTGCATTTACAATATTCATTGATTTTTGCCATTGAAAAACATGTTTTTCATATACCAGAAATGTTTGAAGCTACTGACTGAATGAAAGGAGCTGGCATCTCACTCTCTTTGAATCTTCTTTATCATGCTAGGATTAGCAGGAAAAAGCAAAAAATTTCAGAATTGCACCTTGCAATGTGGAGATATTACTGTTTGTGCATTTACAATATTCATTGATTTTTGCCATTGAAAAACATGTTTTTCATATACCAGAAATGTTTGAAGCTACTGACTGAATGAAAGGAGCTGGCATCTCACTCTCTTTGAATCTTCTTTATCATGCTAGGATTAACAGGAAAAAGCAAAAAATTTCAGAATTGCACCTTGCAATGTGGAGATATTACTGTTTGTGCATTTACAATATTCATTGATTTTTGCCATTGAAAAACGTCCAGAAATGTTTGAAGCTACTGACTGAATGAAAGGAGCTGGCATCTCACTCTCTTTGAATCTTCTTTATCATGCTAGGATTAACAGGAAAAAGCTAAAAATTTCAGAATTGCACCTTGCAATGTGGAGATATTACTGTTTGTGCATTTACAATATTCATTGATTTTTGCCATTGAAAAACATGTTTTTCATATACCAGAAATGTTTGAAGCTACTGACTGAATGAAAGGAGCTGGCATCTCACTCTCTTTGAA
The DNA here is from genome assembly GCF_046119375.1 of Phyllobates terribilis. Lineage (NCBI taxonomy): Eukaryota > Metazoa > Chordata > Amphibia > Anura > Dendrobatidae > Phyllobates > Phyllobates terribilis. The sequence continues at coordinate 29,292 of NW_027369981.1, forward strand.
TCTTCTTTATCATGCTAGGATTAGCAGGAAAAAGCAAAAAATTTCAGAATTGCACCTTGCAATGTGGAGATATTACTGTTTGTGCATTTACAATATTCATTGATTTTTGCCATTGAAAAACATGTTTTTCATATACCAGAAATGTTTGAAGCTACTGACTGAATGAAAGGAGCTGGCATCTCACTCTCTTTGAATCTTCTTTATCATGCTAGGATTAGCAGGAAAAAGCAAAAAATTTCAGAATTGCACCTTGCAATGTGGAGATATTACTGTTTGTGCATTTACAATATTCATTGATTTTTGCCATTGAAAAACATGTTTTTCATATACCAGAAATGTTTGAAGCTACTGACTGAATGAAAGGAGCTGGCATCTCACTCTCTTTGAATCTTCTTTATCATGCTAGGATTAGCAGGAAAAAGCAAAAAATTTCAGAATTGCACCTTGCAATGTGGAGATATTACTGTTTGTGCATTTACAATATTCATTGATTTTTGCCATTGAAAAACGTCCAGAAATGTTTGAAGCTACTGACTGAATGAAAGGAGCTGGCATCTCACTCTCTTTGAATCTTCTTTATCATGCTAGGATTAGCAGGAAAAAGCAAAAAATTTCAGAATTGCACCTTGCAATGTGGAGATATTACTGTTTGTGCATTTACAATATTCATTGATTTTTGCCATTGAAAAACATGTTTTTCATATACCAGAAATGTTTGAAGCTACTGACTGAATGAAAGGAGCTGGCATCTCACTCTCTTTGAATCTTCTTTATCATGCTAGGATTAGCAGGAAAAAGCAAAAAATTTCAGAATTGCACCTTGCAATGTGGAGATATTACTGTTTGTGCATTTACAATATTCATTGATTTTTGCCATTGAAAAACGTCCAGAAATGTTTGAAGCTACTGACTGAATGAAAGGAGCTGGCATCTCACTCTCTTTGAATCTTCTTTATCATGCTAGGATTAGCAGGAAAAAGCAAAAAATTTCAGAATTGCACCTTGCAATGTGGAGATATTACTGTTTGTGCATTTACAATATTCATTGATTTTTGCCATTGAAAAACGTTTTTCATATACCAGAAATGTTTGAAGGTACTGACTGAATGAAAGGAGCTGGCATCTCACTCTCTTTGAATCTTCTTTATCATGCTAGGATTAACAGGAAAAAGCTAAAAATTTCAGAATTGCACCTTGCAATGTGGAGATATTACTGTTTGTGCATTTACAATATTCATTGATTTTTGCCATTGAAAAACATGTTTTTCATATACCAGAAATGTTTGAAGCTACTGACTGAATGAAAGGAGCTGGCATCTCACTCTCTTTGAATCTTCTTTATCATGCTAGGATTAGCAGGAAAAAGCAAAAAATTTCAGAATTGCACCTTGCAATGTGGAGATATTACTGTTTGTGCATTTACAATATTCATTGATTTTTGCCATTGAAAAACATGTTTTTCATATACCAGAAATGTTTGAAGCTACTGACTGAATGAAAGGAGCTGGCATCTCACTCTCTTTGAATCTTCTTTATCATGCTAGGATTAGCAGGAAAAAGCAAAAAATTTCAGAATTGCACCTTGCAATGTGGAGATATTACTGTTTGTGCATTTACAATATTCATTGATTTTTGCCATTGAAAAACATGTTTTTCATATACCAGAAATGTTTGAAGCTACTGACTGAATGAAAGGAGCTGGCATCTCACTCTCTTTGAATCTTCTTTATCATGCTAGGATTAGCAGGAAAAAGCAAAAAATTTCAGAATTGCACCTTGCAATGTGGAGATATTACTGTTTGTGCATTTACAATATTCATTGATTTTTGCCATTGAAAAACATGTTTTTCATATACCAGAAATGTTTGAAGCTACTGACTGAATGAAAGGAGCTGGCATCTCACTCTCTTTGAATCTTCTTTATCATGCTAGGATTAACAGGAAAAAGTAAAAAATTTCAGAATTGCACCTTGCAATGTGGAGATATTACTGTTTGTGCATTTACAATATTCATTGATTTTTGCCATTGAAAAACGTCCAGAAATGTTTGAAGCTACTGACTGAATGAAAGGAGCTGGCATCTCACTCTCTTTGAATCTTCTTTATCATGCTAGGATTAACAGGAAAAAGCTAAAAATTTCAGAATTGCACCTTGCAATGTGGAGATATTACTGTTTGTGCATTTACAATATTCATTGATTTTTGCCATTGAAAAACATGTTTTTCATATACCAGAAATGTTTGAAGCTACTGACTGAATGAAAGGAGCTGGCATCTCACTCTCTTTGAATCTTCTTTATCATGCTAGGATTAGCAGGAAAAAGCAAAAAATTTCAGAATTGCACCTTGCAATGTGGAGATATTACTGTTTGTGCATTTACAATATTCATTGATTTTTGCCATTGAAAAACATGTTTTTCATATACCAGAAATGTTTGAAGCTACTGACTGAATGAAAGGAGCTGGCATCTCACTCTCTTTGAATCTTCTTTATCATGCTAGGATTAGCAGGAAAAAGCAAAAAATTTCAGAATTGCACCTTGCAATGTGGAGATATTACTGTTTGTGCATTTACAATATTCATTGATTTTTGCCATTGAAAAACATGTTTTTCATATACCAGAAATGTTTGAAGCTACTGACTGAATGAAAGGAGCTGGCATCTCACTCTCTTTGAATCTTCTTTATCATGCTAGGATTAACAGGAAAAAGCAAAAAATTTCAGAATTGCACCTTGCAATGTGGAGATATTACTGTTTGTGCATTTACAATATTCATTGATTTTTGCCATTGAAAAACGTCCAGAAATGTTTGAAGCTACTGACTGAATGAAAGGAGCTGGCATCTCACTCTCTATGAATCTTCTTTATCATGCTAGGATTAGCAGGAAAAAGCAAAAAAATTCAGAATTGCACCTTGCAATGTGGAGATATTACTGTTTGTGCATTTACAATATTCATTGATTTTTGCCATTGAAAAACATGTTTTTCATATACCAGAAATGTTTGAAGCTACTGACTGAATGAAAGGAGCTGGCATCTCACTCTCTTTGAATCTTCTTTATCATGCTAGGATTAACAGGAAAAAGCAAAAAATGTCAGAATTGCACCTTGCAATGTGGAGATATTACTGTTTGTGCATTTACAATATTCATTGATTTTTGCCATTGAAAAACATGTTTTTCATATACCAGAAATGTTTGAAGCTGCTGACTGAATGAAAGGAGCTGGCATCTCACTCTCTTTGAATCTTCTTTATCATGCTAGGATTAACAGGAAAAAGCAAAAAATGTCAGAATTGCACCTTGCAATGTGGAGATATTACTGTTTGTGCATTTACAATATTCATTGATTTTTGCCATTGAAAAACATGTTTTTCATATACCAGAAATGTTTGAAGCTACTGACTGAACGAAAGGAGCTGGCATCTCACTCTCTTTGAATCTTCTTTATCATGCTAGGATTAGCAGGAAAAAGCAAAAAATTTCAGAATTGCACCTTGCAATGTGGAGATATTACTGTTTGTGCATTTACAATATTCATTGATTTTTGCCATTGAAAAACATGTTTTTCATATACCAGAAATGTTTGAAGCTACTGACTGAATGAAAGGAGCTGGCATCTCACTCTCTTTGAATCTTCTTTATCATGCTAGGATTAACAGGAAAAAGCAAAAAATTTCAGAATTGCACCTTGCAATGTGGAGATATTACTGTTTGTGCATTTACAATATTCATTGATTTTTGCCATTGAAAAACGTCCAGAAATGTTTGAAGCTACTGACTGAATGAAAGGAGCTGGCATCTCACTCTCTTTGAATCTTCTTTATCATGCTAGGATTAGCAGGAAAAAGCAAAAAATTTCAGAATTGCACCTTGCAATGTGGAGATATTACTGTTTGTGCATTTACAATATTCATTGATTTTTGCCATTGAAAAACGTCCAGAAATGTTTGAAGCTACTGACTGAATGAAAGGAGCTGGCATCTCACTCTCTTTGAATCTTCTTTATCATGCTAGGATTAGCAGGAAAAAGCAAAAAATTTCAGAATTGCACCTTGCAATGTGGAGATATTACTGTTTGTGCATTTACAATATTCATTGATTTTTGCCATTGAAAAACATGTTTTTCATATACCAGAAATGTTTGAAGCTACTGACTGAATGAAAGGAGCTGGCATCTCACTCTCTTTGAATCTTCTTTATCATGCTAGGATTAGCGGGAAAAAGCAAAAAATTTCAGAATTGCACCTTGCAATGTGGAGATATTACTGTTTGTGCATTTACAATATTCATTGATTTTTGCCATTGAAAAACGTCCAGAAATGTTTGAAGCTACTGACTTGAATGAAAGGAGCTGGCATCTCACTCTCTTTGAATCTTCTTTATCATGCTAGGATTAGCAGGAAAAAGCAAAAAATTTCAGAATTGCACCTTGCAATGTGGAGATATTACTGTTTGTGCATTTACAATATTCATTGATTTTTGCCATTGAAAAACGTTTTTCATATACCAGAAATGTTTGAAGCTACTGACTGAATGAAAGGAGCTGGCATCTCACTCTCTTTGAATCTTCTTTATCATGCTAGAATTAGCAGGAAAAAGCAAAAAATTTCAGAATTGCACCTTGCAATGTGGAGATATTACTGTTTGTGCATTTACAATATTCATTGATTTTTGCCATTGAAAAACGTTTTTCATATACCAGAAATGTTTGAAGCTACTGACTGAATGAAAGGAGCTGGCATCTCACTCTCTTTGAATCTTCTTTATCATGCTAGGATTAACAGGAAAAAGCAAAAAATTTCAGAATTGCACCTTGCAATGTGGAGATATTACTGTTTGTGCATTTACAATATTCATTGATTTTTGCCATTGAAAAACGTCCAGAAATGTTTGAAGCTACTGACTGAATGAAAGGAGCTGGCATCTCACTCTCTTTGAATCTTTATCATGCTAGGATTAACAGGAAAAAGCTAAAAATTTCAGAATTGCACCTTGCAATGTGGAGATATTACTGTTTGTGCATTTACAATATTCATTGATTTTTGCCATTGAAAAACATGTTTTTCATATACCAGAAATGTTTGAAGCTACTGACTGAATGAAAGGAGCTGGCATCTCACTCTCTTTGAATCTTCTTTATCATGCTAGGATTAGCAGGAAAAAGCAAAAAATTTCAGAATTGCACCTTGCAATGTGGAGATATTACTGTTTGTGCATTTACAATATTCATTGATTTTTGCCATTGAAAAACATGTTTTTCATATACCAGAAATGTTTGAAGCTACTGACTGAATGAAAGGAGCTGGCATCTCACTCTCTTTGAATCTTCTTTATCATGCTAGGATTAGCAGGAAAAAGCAAAAAATTTCAGAATTGCACCTTGCAATGTGGAGATATTACTGTTTGTGCATTTACAATATTCATTGATTTTTGCCATTGAAAAACATGTTTTTCATATACCAGAAATGTTTGAAGCTACTGACTGAATGAAAGGAGCTGGCATCTCACTCTCTTTGAATCTTCTTTATCATGCTAGGATTAACAGGAAAAAGCAAAAAATTTCAGAATTGCACCTTGCAATGTGGAGATATTACTGTTTGTGCATTTACAATATTCATTGATTTTTGCCATTGAAAAACATGTTTTTCATATACCAGAAATGTTTGAAGCTACTGACTGAATGAAAGGAGCTGGCATCTCACTCTCTTTGAATCTTCTTTATCATGCTAGGATTAACAGGAAAAAGCAAAAAATTTCAGAATTGCACCTTGCAATGTGGAGATATTACTGTTTGTGCATTTACAATATTCATTGATTTTTGCCATTGAAAAACGTCCAGAAATGTTTGAAGCTACTGACTGAATGAAAGGAGCTGGCATCTCACTCTCTTTGAATCTTCTTTATCATGCTAGGATTAGCAGGAAAAAGCAAAAAATTTCTGAATTGCACCTTGCAATGTGGAGATATTACTGTTTGTGCATTTACAATATTCATTGATTTTTGCCATTGAAAAACATGTTTTTCATATACCAGAAATGTTTGAAGCTACTGACTGAATGAAAGGAGCTGGCATCTCACTCTCTTTGAATCTTCTTTATCATGCTAGGATTAGCAGGAAAAAGCAAAAAATTTCAGAATTGCACCTTGCAATGTGGAGATATTACTGTTTGTGCATTTACAATATTCATTGATTTTTGCCATTGAAAAACGTCCAGAAATGTTTGAAGCTACTGACTGAATGAAAGGAGCTGGCATCTCACTCTCTTTGAATCTTCTTTATCATGCTAGGATTAACAGAGAAAGCTAAAAATTTCAGAATTGCACCTTGCAATGTGGAGATATTACTGTTTGTGCATTTACAATATTCATTGATTTTTGCCATTGAAAAACATGTTTTTCATATACCAGAAATGTTTGAAGCTACTGACTGAATGAAAGGAGCTGGCATCTCACTCTCTTTGAATCTTCTTTATCATGCTAGGATTAGCAGGAAAAAGCAAAAAATTTCAGAATTGCACCTTGCAATGTGGAGATATTACTGTTTGTGCATTTACAATATTCATTGATTTTTGCCATTGAAAAACATGTTTTTCATATACCAGAAATGTTTGAAGCTACTGACTGAATGAAAGGAGCTGGCATCTCACTCTCTTTGAATCTTCTTTATCATGCTAGGATTAGCAGGAAAAAGCAAAAAATTTCAGAATTGCACCTTGCAATGTGGAGATATTACTGTTTGTGCATTTACAATATTCATTGATTTTTGCCATTGAAAAACATGTTTTTCATATACCAGAAATGTTTGAAGCTACTGACTGAATGAAAGGAGCTGGCATCTCACTCTCTTTGAATCTTCTTTATCATGCTAGGATTAGCAGGAAAAAGCAAAAAATTTCAGAATTGCACCTTGCAATGTGGAGATATTACTGTTTGTGCATTTACAATATTCATTGATTTTTGCCATTGAAAAACGTCCAGAAATGTTTGAAGCTACTGACTGAATGAAAGGAGCTGGCATCTCACTCTCTTTGAATCTTCTTTATCATGCTAGGATTAGCAGGAAAAAGCAAAAAATTTCAGAATTGCACCTTGCAATGTGGAGATATTACTGTTTGTGCATTTACAATATTCATTGATTTTTGCCATTGAAAAACGTTTTTCATATACCAGAAATGTTTGAAGCTACTGACTGAATGAAAGGAGCTGGCATCTCACTCTCTTTGAATCTTCTTTATCATGCTAGGATTAGCAGGAAAAAGCAAAAAATTTCAGAATTGCACCTTGCAATGTGGAGATATTACTGTTTGTGCATTTACAATATTCATTGATTTTTGCCATTGAAAAACGTCCAGAAATGTTTGAAGCTACTGACTGAATGAAAGGAGCTGGCATCTCACTCTCTTTGAATCTTCTTTATCATGCTAGGATTAGCAGGAAAAAGCAAAAAATTTCAGAATTGCACCTTGCAATGTGGAGATATTACTGTTTGTGCATTTACAATATTCATTGATTTTTGCCATTGAAAAATGTTTTTCATATACCAGAAATGTTTGAAGCTACTGACTGAATGAAAGGAGCTGGCATCTCACTCTCTTTGAATCTTCTTTATCATGCTAGGATTAACAGGAAAAAGCAAAAAATTTCAGAATTGCACCTTGCAATGTGGAGATATTACTGTTTGTGCATTTACAATATTCATTGATTTTTGCCATTGAAAAACGTCCAGAAATGTTTGAAGCTACTGACTGAATGAAAGGAGCTGGCATCTCACTCTCTTTGAATCTTCTTTATCATGCTAGGATTAGCAGGAAAAAGCAAAAAATTTCAGAATTGCACCTTGCAATGTGGAGATATTACTGTTTGTGCATTTACAATATTCATTGATTTTTGCCATTGAAAAACGTTTTTCATATACCAGAAATGTTTGAAGCTACTGACTGAATGAAAGGAGCTGGCATCTCACTCTCTTTGAATCTTCTTTATCATGCTAGGATTAACAGGAAAAAGCAAAAATTTCAGAATTGCACCTTGCAATGTGGAGATATTACTGTTTGTGCATTTACAATATTCATTGATTTTTGCCATTGAAAAACGTCCAGAAATGTTTGAAGCTACTGACTGAATGAAAGGAGCTGGCATCTCACTCTCTTTGAATCTTCTTTATCATGCTAGGATTAACAGAGAAAAGCTAAAAATTTCAGAATTGCACCTTGCAATGTGGAGATATTACTGTTTGTGCATTTACAATATTCATTGATTTTTGCCATTGAAAAACATGTTTTTCATATACCAGAAATGTTTGAAGCTACTGACTGAATGAAAGGAGCTGGCATCTCACTCTCTTTGAATCTTCTTTATCATGCTAGGATTAGCAGGAAAAAGCAAAAAATTTCAGAATTGCACCTTGCAATGTGGAGATATTACTGTTTGTGCATTTACAATATTCATTGATTTTTGCCATTGAAAAACATGTTTTTCATATACCAGAAATGTTTGAAGCTACTGACTGAATGAAAGGAGCTGGCATCTCACTCTCTTTGAATCTTCTTTATCATGCTAGGATTAGCAGGAAAAAGCAAAAAATTTCAGAATTGCACCTTGCAATGTGGAGATATTACTGTTTGTGCATTTACAATATTCATTGATTTTTGCCATTGAAAAACATGTTTTTCATATACCAGAAATGTTTGAAGCTACTGACTGAATGAAAGGAGCTGGCATCTCACTCTCTTTGAATCTTCTTTATCATGCTAGGATTAGCAGGAAAAAGCAAAAAATTTCAGAATTGCACCTTGCAATGTGGAGATATTACTGTTTGTGCATTTACAATATTCATTGATTTTTGCCATTGAAAAACGTCCAGAAATGTTTGAAGCTACTGACTGAATGAAAGGAGCTGGCATCTCACTCTCTTTGAATCTTCTTTATCATGCTAGGATTAGCAGGAAAAAGCAAAAAATTTCAGAATTGCACCTTGCAATGTGGAGATATTACTGTTTGTGCATTTACAATATTCATTGATTTTTGCCATTGAAAAACATGTTTTTCATATACCAGAAATGTTTGAAGCTACTGACTGAATGAAAGGAGCTGGCATCTCACTCTCTTTGAATCTTCTTTATCATGCTAGGATTAGCAGGAAAAAGCAAAAAATTTCAGAATTGCACCTTGCAATGTGGAGATATTACTGTTTGTGCATTTACAATATTCATTGATTTTTGCCATTGAAAAACGTCCCAGAAATGTTTGAAGCTACTGACTGAATGAAAGGAGCTGGCATCTCACTCTCTTTGAATCTTCTTTATCATGCTAGGATTAGCAGGAAAAAGCAAAAAATTTCAGAATTGCACCTTGCAATGTGGAGATATTACTGTTTGTGCATTTACAATATTCATTGATTTTTGCCATTGAAAAACATGTTTTTCATATACCAGAAATGTTTGAAGCTACTGACTGAATGAAAGGAGCTGGCATCTCACTCTCTTTGAATCTTCTTTATCATGCTAGGATTAGCAGGAAAAAGCAAAAAATTTCAGAATTGCACCTTGCAATGTGGAGATATTACTGTTTGTGCATTTACAATATTCATTGATTTTTGCCATTGAAAAACATGTTTTCATATACCAGAAATGTTTGAAGCTACTGACTGAATGAAAGGAGCTGGCATCTCACTCTCTTTGAATCTTCTTTATCATGCTAGGATTAGCAGGAAAAAGCAAAAAAA
>NW_027369982.1:0-39008 GCF_046119375.1 Phyllobates terribilis
TGCTCCTCTTAGCATGATAAACAAGATTCAAAGAGAGTGAGATGCCAGCTCCTTTCATTCAGTCAGTAGCTTCAATCATTTCTGGACGTTTGTCAATGGCAAAAATCAATGAATATTGTAAATGCACAAACAGTAATTTCTCCGCATTGCAAGGTGCAATTCTGTAATTTTTTGCTTTTTCCTGCTCCTCTAAGCATGATAAAGAAGATTCAAAGAGAGTGAGATGCCAGCTCCTTTCCTTCAGTCAGTAGCTTCAAACATTTCTGGTATATGAATAACATGATGTTTTTCAATGGCAAAAATCAATGAATATTGTAAATGCACAAACAGTAATTTCTCCGCATTGCAAGGTGCAATTCTGAAATTTTTTGCTTTTTCCTGCTCCTCTTAGCATGATAAAGAAGATTCAAAGAGAGTGAGATGCCAGCTCCTTTCATTCAGTCAGTAGCTTCAATCATTTCTGGACGTTTTTCAATGGCAAAAATCATTGAATATTGTAAATGCACAAACAGTAATTTCTCCGCATTGCAAGGTGCAATTCTGAAATTTTTTGCTTTTTCCTGCTCCTCTTAGCATGATAAAGAAGATTCAAAGAGAGTGAGATGCCAGCTCCTTTCATTCAGTCAGTAGCTTCAATCATTTCTGGTATATGAATAACATGATGTTTTTCAATGGCAAAAATCAATGAATATTGTAGATGCACAAACAGTAATTTCTCCGCATTGCAAGGTGCAATTCTGAAATTTTTTGCTTTTTCCTGCTCCTCTTAGCATGATAAAGAAGATTCAAAGAGAGTGAGATGCCAGCTCCTTTCATTCAGTCAGTAGCTTCAATCATTTCTGGACGTTTTTCAATGGCAAAAATCATTGAATATTGTAAATGCACAAACAGTAATTTCTCCGCATTGCAAGGTGCAATTCTGAAATTTTTTGCTTTTTCCTGCTCCTCTTAGCATGATAAACAAGATTCAAAGAGAGTGAGATGCCAGCTCCTTTCATTCAGTCAGTAGCTTCAATCATTTCTGGACGTTTTTCAATGGCAAAAATCAATGAATATTGTAAATGCACAAACAGTAATTTCTCCGCATTGCAAGGTGCAATTCTGAAATTTTTTGCTTTTTCCTGCTCCTCTTAGCATGATAAAGAAGATTCAAAGAGAGTGAGATGCCAGCTCCTTTCATTCAGTCAGTAGCTACAATCATTTCTGGACGTTTTTCAATGGCAAAAATCAATGAATATTGTAAATGCACAAACAGTAATTTCTCCGCATTGCAAGGTGCAATTCTGAAATTTTTTGCTTTTTCCTGCTCCTCTTAGCATGATAAAGAAGATTCAAAGAGAGTGAGATGCCAGCTCCTTTCATTCAGTCAGTAGCTTCAATCATTTCTGGACGTTTTTCAATGGCAAAAATCAATGAATATTGTAAATGCACAAACAGTAATTTCTCCGCATTGCAAGGTGCAATTCTGAAATTTTTTGCTTTTTCCTGCTCCTCTTAGCATGATAAACAAGATTCAAAGAGAGTGAGATGCCAGCTCCTTTCATTCAGTCAGTAGCTTCAATCATTTCTGGACGTTTGTCAATGGCAAAAATCAATGAATATTGTAAATGCACAAACAGTAATTTCTCCGCATTGCAAGGTGCAATTCTGAAATTTTTTGCTTTTTCCTGCTCCTCTAAGCATGATAAAGAAGATTCAAAGAGAGTGAGATGCCAGCTCCTTTCCTTCAGTCAGTAGCTTCAAACATTTCTGGTATATGAATAACATGATGTTTTTCAATGGCAAAAATCAATGAATATTGTAAATGCACAAACAGTAATTTCTCCGCATTGCAAGGTGCAATTCTGAAATTTTTTGCTTTTTCCTGCTCCTCTTAGCATGATAAAGAAGATTCAAAGAGAGTGAGATGCCAGCTCCTTTCATTCAGTCAGTAGCTTCAATCATTTCTGGACGTTTTTCAATGGCAAAAATCATTGAATATTGTAAATGCACAAACAGTAATTTCTCCGCATTGCAAGGTGCAATTCTGAAATTTTTTGCTTTTTCCTGCTCCTCTTAGCATGATAAAGAAGATTCAAAGAGAGTGAGATGCCAGCTCCTTTCATTCAGTCAGTAGCTTCAATCATTTCTGGTATATGAATAACATGATGTTTTTCAATGGCAAAAATCAATGAATATTGTAAATGCACAAACAGTAATTTCTCCGCATTGCAAGGTGCAATTCTGAAATTTTTTGCTTTTTCCTGCTCCTCTTAGCATGATAAAGAAGATTCAAAGAGAGTGAGATGCCAGCTCCTTTCATTCAGTCAGTAGCTTCAATCATTTCTGGACGTTTTTCAATGGCAAAAATCATTGAATATTGTAAATGCACAAACAGTAATTTCTCCGCATTGCAAGGTGCAATTCTGAAATTTTTTGCTTTTTCCTGCTCCTCTTAGCATGATAAAGAAGATTCAAAGAGAGTGAGATGCCAGCTCCTTTCATTCAGTCAGTAGCTTCAATCATTTCTGGTATATGAATAACATGATGTTTTTCAATGGCAAAAATCAATGAATATTGTAAATGCACAAACAGTAATTTCTCCGCATTGCAAGGTGCAATTCTGAAATTTTTTGCTTTTTCCTGCTCCTCTTAGCATGATAAAGAAGATTCAAAGAGAGTGAGATGCCAGCTCCTTTCATTCAGTCAGTAGCTTCAATCATTTCTGGACGTTTTTCAATGGCAAAAATCAATGAATATTGTAAATGCACAAACAGTAATTTCTCCGCATTGCAAGGTGCAATTCTGAAATTTTTTGCTTTTTCCTGCTCCTCTTAGCATGATAAACAAGATTCAAAGAGAGTGAGATGCCAGCTCCTTTCATTCAGTCAGTAGCTTCAATCATTTCTGGACGTTTTTCAATGGCAAAAATCAATGAATATTGTAAATGCACAAACAGTAATTTCTCCGCATTGCAAGGTGCAATTCTGAAATTTTTTGCTTTTTTCTGCTCCTCTCAGCATGATAAAGAAGACTCAAAGAGAGTGAGATGCCAGCTCCTTTCATTCAGTCAGTAGCTTCAAACATTTCTGGTATATGAATAACATGATGTTTTTCAATGGCAAAAATCAATGAATATTGTAAATGCACAAACAGTAATTTCTCCGCATTGCAAGGTGCAATTCTGAAATTTTTTGCTTTTTCCTGCTCCTCTTAGCATGATAAAGAAGATTCAAAGAGAGTGAGATGCCAGCTCCTTTCATTCAGTCAGTAGCTTCAATCATTTCTGGACGTTTTTCAATGGCAAAAATCAATGAATATTGTAAATGCACAAACAGTAATTTCTCCGCATTGCAAGGTGCAATTCTGAAATTTTTTGCTTTTTCCTGCTCCTCTTAGCATGATAAACAAGATTCAAAGAGAGTGAGATGCCAGCTCCTTTCATTCAGTCAGTAGCTTCAATCATTTCTGGACGTTTTTCAATGGCAAAAATCAATGAATATTGTAAATGCACAAACAGTAATTTCTCCGCATTGCAAGGTGCAATTCTGAAATTTTTTGCTTTTTCCTGCTCCTCTTAGCATGATAAAGAAGATTCAAAGAGAGTGAGATGCCAGCTCCTTTCATTCAGTCAGTAGCTACAATCATTTCTGGACGTTTTTCAATGGCAAAAATCAATGAATATTGTAAATGCACAAACAGTAATTTCTCCGCATTGCAAGGTGCAATTCTGAAATTTTTTGCTTTTTCCTGCTCCTCTTAGCATGATAAAGAAGATTCAAAGAGAGTGAGATGCCAGCTCCTTTCATTCAGTCAGTAGCTTCAATCATTTCTGGACGTTTTTCAATGGCAAAAATCAATGAATATTGTAAATGCACAAACAGTAATTTCTCCGCATTGCAAGGTGCAATTCTGAAATTTTTTGCTTTTTCCTGCTCCTCTTAGCATGATAAACAAGATTCAAAGAGAGTGAGATGCCAGCTCCTTTCATTCAGTCAGTAGCTTCAATCATTTCTGGACGTTTGTCAATGGCAAAAATCAATGAATATTGTAAATGCACAAACAGTAATTTCTCCGCATTGCAAGGTGCAATTCTGAAATTTTTTGCTTTTTCCTGCTCCTCTAAGCATGATAAAGAAGATTCAAAGAGAGTGAGATGCCAGCTCCTTTCCTTCAGTCAGTAGCTTCAAACATTTCTGGTATATGAATAACATGATGTTTTTCAATGGCAAAAATCAATGAATATTGTAAATGCACAAACAGTAATTTCTCCGCATTGCAAGGTGCAATTCTGAAATTTTTTGCTTTTTCCTGCTCCTCTTAGCATGATAAAGAAGATTCAAAGAGAGTGAGATGCCAGCTCCTTTCATTCAGTCAGTAGCTTCAATCATTTCTGGACGTTTTTCAATGGCAAAAATCATTGAATATTGTAAATGCACAAACAGTAATTTCTCCGCATTGCAAGGTGCAATTCTGAAATTTTTTGCTTTTTCCTGCTCCTCTTAGCATGATAAAGAAGATTCAAAGAGAGTGAGATGCCAGCTCCTTTCATTCAGTCAGTAGCTTCAATCATTTCTGGTATATGAATAACATGATGTTTTTCAATGGCAAAAATCAATGAATATTGTAAATGCACAAACAGTAATTTCTCCGCATTGCAAGGTGCAATTCTGAAATTTTTTGCTTTTTCCTGCTCCTCTTAGCATGATAAAGAAGATTCAAAGAGAGTGAGATGCCAGCTCCTTTCATTCAGTCAGTAGCTTCAATCATTTCTGGACGTTTTTCAATGGCAAAAATCATTGAATATTGTAAATGCACAAACAGTAATTTCTCCGCATTGCAAGGTGCAATTCTGAAATTTTTTGCTTTTTCCTGCTCCTCTTAGCATGATAAAGAAGATTCAAAGAGAGTGAGATGCCAGCTCCTTTCATTCAGTCAGTAGCTTCAATCATTTCTGGTATATGAATAACATGATGTTTTTCAATGGCAAAAATCAATGAATATTGTAAATGCACAAACAGTAATTTCTCCGCATTGCAAGGTGCAATTCTGAAATTTTTTGCTTTTTCCTGCTCCTCTTAGCATGATAAAGAAGATTCAAAGAGAGTGAGATGCCAGCTCCTTTCATTCAGTCAGTAGCTTCAATCATTTCTGGACGTTTTTCAATGGCAAAAATCAATGAATATTGTAAATGCACAAACAGTAATTTCTCCGCATTGCAAGGTGCAATTCTGAAATTTTTTGCTTTTTCCTGCTCCTCTTAGCATGATAAACAAGATTCAAAGAGAGTGAGATGCCAGCTCCTTTCATTCAGTCAGTAGCTTCAATCATTTCTGGACGTTTTTCAATGGCAAAAATCAATGAATATTGTAAATGCACAAACAGTAATTTCTCCGCATTGCAAGGTGCAATTCTGAAATTTTTTGCTTTTTTCTGCTCCTCTCAGCATGATAAAGAAGACTCAAAGAGAGTGAGATGCCAGCTCCTTTCATTCAGTCAGTAGCTTCAAACATTTCTGGTATATGAATAACATGATGTTTTTCAATGGCAAAAATCAATGAATATTGTAAATGCACAAACAGTAATTTCTCCGCATTGCAAGGTGCAATTCTGAAATTTTTTGCTTTTTCCTGCTCCTCTTAGCATGATAAAGAAGATTCAAAGAGAGTGAGATGCCAGCTCCTTTCATTCAGTCAGTAGCTTCAATCATTTCTGGACGTTTTTCAATGGCAAAAATCAATGAATATTGTAAATGCACAAACAGTAATTTCTCCGCATTGCAAGGTGCAATTCTGAAATTTTTTGCTTTTTCCTGCTCCTCTTAGCATGATAAACAAGATTCAAAGAGAGTGAGATGCCAGCTCCTTTCATTCAGTCAGTAGCTTCAATCATTTCTGGACGTTTTTCAATGGCAAAAATCAATGAATATTGTAAATGCACAAACAGTAATTTCTCCGCATTGCAAGGTGCAATTCTGAAATTTTTTGCTTTTTCCTGCTCCTCTTAGCATGATAAAGAAGATTCAAAGAGAGTGAGATGCCAGCTCCTTTCATTCAGTCAGTAGCTACAATCATTTCTGGACGTTTTTCAATGGCAAAAATCAATGAATATTGTAAATGCACAAACAGTAATTTCTCCGCATTGCAAGGTGCAATTCTGAAATTTTTTGCTTTTTCCTGCTCCTCTTAGCATGATAAAGAAGATTCAAAGAGAGTGAGATGCCAGCTCCTTTCATTCAGTCAGTAGCTTCAAACATTTCTGGTATATGAATAACATGATGTTTTTCAATGGCAAAAATCAATGAATATTGTAAATGCACAAACAGTAATTTCTCCGCATTGCAAGGTGCAATTCTGAAATTTTTTGCTTTTTCCTGCTCCTCTTAGCATGGTAAAGAAGATTCAAAGAGAGTGAGATGCCAGCTCCTTTCATTCAGTCAGTAGCTTCAATCATTTCTGGACGTTTTTCAATGGCAAAAATCATTGAATATTGTAAATGCACAAACAGTAATTTCTCCGCATTGCAAGGTGCAATTCTGAAATTTTTGCTTTTTCCTGCTCCTCTTAGCATGATAAACAAGATTCAAAGAGAGTGAGATGCCAGCTCCTTTCATTCAGTCAGTAGCTTCAATCATTTCTGGACGTTTTTCAATGGCAAAAATCAATGAATATTGTAAATGCACAAACAGTAATTTCTCCGCATTGCAAGGTGCAATTCTGAAATTTTTTGCTTTTTCCTGCTCCTCTTAGCATGATAAAGAAGATTCAAAGAGAGTGAGATGCCAGCTCCTTTCATTCAGTCAGTAGCTTCAATCATTTCTGGACGTTTTCCTATGGCAAAAATCAATGAATATTGTAAATGCACAAACAGTAATTTCTCCGCATTGCAAGGTGCAATTCTGAAATTTTTTGCTTTTTCCTGCTCCTCTTAGCATGATAAACAAGATTCAAAGAGAGTGAGATGCCAGCTCCTTTCATTCAGTCAGTAGCTTCAATCATTTCTGGACGTTTTTCAATGGCAAAAATCAATGAATATTGTAAATGCACAAACAGTAATTTCTCCGCATTGCAAGGTGCAATTCTGAAATTTTTTGCTTTTTCCTGCTCCTCTTAGCATGATAAAGAAGATTCAAAGAGAGTGAGATGCCAGCTCCTTTCATTCAGTCAGTAGCTTCAATCATTTCTGGACGTTTTTCAATGGCAAAAATCAATGAATATTGTAAATGCACAAACAGTAATTTCTCCGCATTGCAAGGTGCAATTCTGAAATTTTTTGCTTTTTCCTGCTCCTCTTAGCATGATAAAGAAGATTCAAAGAGAGTGAGATGCCAGCTCCTTTCATTCAGTCAGTAGCTTCAATCATTTCTGGACGTTTTTCAATGGCAAAAATCAATGAATATTGTAAATGCACAAACAGTAATTTCTCCGCATTGCAAGGTGCAATTCTGAAATTTTTTGCTTTTTCCTGCTCCTCTTAGCATGATAAACAAGATTCAAAGAGAGTGAGATGCCAGCTCCTTTCATTCAGTCAGTAGCTTCAATCATTTCTGGACGTTTTTCAATGGCAAAAATCAATGAATATTGTAAATGCACAAACAGTAATTTCTCCGCATTGCAAGGTGCAATTCTGAAATTTTTTGCTTTTTCCTGCTCCTCTTAGCATGATAAAAAAGATTCAAAGAGAGTGAGATGCCAGCTCCTTTCATTCAGTCAGTAGCTTCAAACATTTCTGGTATATGAATAACATGATGTTTTTCAATGG
The DNA here is from genome assembly GCF_046119375.1 of Phyllobates terribilis. Lineage (NCBI taxonomy): Eukaryota > Metazoa > Chordata > Amphibia > Anura > Dendrobatidae > Phyllobates > Phyllobates terribilis. The sequence continues at coordinate 7,741 of NW_027369982.1, forward strand.
CAAAAATCAATGAATATTGTAGATGCACAAACAGTAATTTCTCCGCATTGCAAGGTGCAATTCTGAAATTTTTTGCTTTTTCCTGCTCCTCTTAGCATGATAAAGAAGATTCAAAGAGAGTGAGATGCCAGCTCCTTTCATTCAGTCAGTAGCTTCAATCATTTCTGGACGTTTTTCAATGGCAAAAATCATTGAATATTGTAAATGCACAAACAGTAATTTCTCCGCATTGCAAGGTGCAATTCTGAAATTTTTTGCTTTTTCCTGCTCATCTTAGCATGATAAAGAAGATTCAAAGAGAGTGAGATGCCAGCTCCTTTCATTCAGTCAGTAGCTTCAATCATTTCTGGTATATGAATAACATGATGTTTTTCAATGGCAAAAATCAATGAATATTGTAAATGCACAAACAGTAATTTCTCCGCATTGCAAGGTGCAATTCTGAAATTTTTTGCTTTTTCCTGCTCCTCTTAGCATGATAAAGAAGATTCAAAGAGAATGAGATGCCAGCTCCTTTCATTCAGTCAGTAGCTTCAATCATTTCTGGACGTTTTTCAATGGCAAAAATCAATGAATATTGTAAATGCACAAACAGTAATTTCTCCGCATTGCAAGGTGCAATTCTGAAATTTTTTGCTTTTTCCTGCTCCTCTTAGCATGATAAACAAGATTCAAAGAGAGTGAGATGCCAGCTCCTTTCCTTCAGTCAGTAGCTTCAAACATTTCTGGTATATGAATAACATGATGTTTTTCAATGGCAAAAATCAATGAATATTGTAAATGCACAAACAGTAATTTCTCCGCATTGCAAGGTGCAATTCTGAAATTTTTTGCTTTTTCCTGCTCCTCTTAGCATGATAAAGAAGATTCAAAGAGAGTGAGATGCCAGCTCCTTTCATTCAGTCAGTAGCTTCAATCATTTCTGGACGTTTTTCAATGGCAAAAATCAATGAATATTGTAAATGCACAAACAGTAATTTCTCCGCATTGCAAGGTGCAATTCTGAAATTTTTTGCTTTTTCCTGCTCCTCTTAGCATGATAAACAAGATTCAAAGAGAGTGAGATGCCAGCTCCTTTCATTCAGTCAGTAGCTTCAATCATTTCTGGACGTTTTTCAATGGCAAAAATCAATGAATATTGTAAATGCACAAACAGTAATTTCTCCGCATTGCAAGGTGCAATTCTGAAATTTTTTGCTTTTTCCTGCTCCTCTTAGCATGATAAAAAAGATTCAAAGAGAGTGAGATGCCAGCTCCTTTCATTCAGTCAGTAGCTTCAAACATTTCTGGTATATGAATAACATGATGTTTTTCAATGGCAAAAATCAATGAATATTGTAGATGCACAAACAGTAATTTCTCCGCATTGCAAGGTGCAATTCTGAAATTTTTTGCTTTTTCCTGCTCCTCTTAGCATGATAAAGAAGATTCAAAGAGAGTGAGATGCCAGCTCCTTTCATTCAGTCAGTAGCTTCAATCATTTCTGGACGTTTTTCAATGGCAAAAATCATTGAATATTGTAAATGCACAAACAGTAATTTCTCCGCATTGCAAGGTGCAATTCTGAAATTTTTTGCTTTTTCCTGCTCATCTTAGCATGATAAAGAAGATTCAAAGAGAGTGAGATGCCAGCTCCTTTCATTCAGTCAGTAGCTTCAATCATTTCTGGTATATGAATAACATGATGTTTTTCAATGGCAAAAATCAATGAATATTGTAAATGCACAAACAGTAATTTCTCCGCATTGCAAGGTGCAATTCTGAAATTTTTTGCTTTTTCCTGCTCCTCTTAGCATGATAAAGAAGATTCAAAGAGAATGAGATGCCAGCTCCTTTCATTCAGTCAGTAGCTTCAATCATTTCTGGACGTTTTTCAATGGCAAAAATCAATGAATATTGTAAATGCACAAACAGTAATTTCTCCGCATTGCAAGGTGCAATTCTGAAATTTTTTGCTTTTTCCTGCTCCTCTTAGCATGATAAACAAGATTCAAAGAGAGTGAGATGCCAGCTCCTTTCCTTCAGTCAGTAGCTTCAAACATTTCTGGTATATGAATAACATGATGTTTTTCAATGGCAAAAATCAATGAATATTGTAAATGCACAAACAGTAATTTCTCCGCATTGCAAGGTGCAATTCTGAAATTTTTTGCTTTTTCCTGCTCCTCTTAGCATGATAAAGAAGATTCAAAGAGAGTGAGATGCCAGCTCCTTTCATTCAGTCAGTAGCTTCAATCATTTCTGGACGTTTTTCAATGGCAAAAATCATTGAATATTGTAAATGCACAAACAGTAATTTCTCCGCATTGCAAGGTGCAATTCTGAAATTTTTTGCTTTTTCCTGCTCCTCTTAGCATGATAAAGAAGATTCAAAGAGAGTGAGATGCCAGCTCCTTTCATTCAGTCAGTAGCTTCAATCATTTCTGGTATATGAATAACATGATGTTTTTCAATGGCAAAAATCAATGAATATTGTAAATGCACAAACAGTAATTTCTCCGCATTGCAAGGTGCAATTCTGAAATTTTTTGCTTTTTCCTGCTCCTCTTAGCATGATAAAGAAGATTCAAAGAGAGTGAGATGCCAGCTCCTTTCATTCAGTCAGTAGCTTCAATCATTTCTGGACGTTTTTCAATGGCAAAAATCATTGAATATTGTAAATGCACAAACAGTAATTTCTCCGCATTGCAAGGTGCAATTCTGAAATTTTTTGCTTTTTCCTGCTCCTCTTAGCATGATAAAGAAGATTCAAAGAGAGTGAGATGCCAGCTCCTTTCATTCAGTCAGTAGCTTCAATCATTTCTGGTATATGAATAACATGATGTTTTTCAATGGCAAAAATCAATGAATATTGTAAATGCACAAACAGTAATTTCTCCGCATTGCAAGGTGCAATTCTGAAATTTTTTGCTTTTTCCTGCTCCTCTTAGCATGATAAAGAAGATTCAAAGAGAGTGAGATGCCAGCTCCTTTCATTCAGTCAGTAGCTTCAATCATTTCTGGACGTTTTTCAATGGCAAAAATCAATGAATATTGTAAATGCACAAACAGTAATTTCTCCGCATTGCAAGGTGCAATTCTGAAATTTTTTGCTTTTTCCTGCTCCTCTTAGCATGATAAACAAGATTCAAAGAGAGTGAGATGCCAGCTCCTTTCATTCAGTCAGTAGCTTCAATCATTTCTGGACGTTTTTCAATGGCAAAAATCAATGAATATTGTAAATGCACAAACAGTAATTTCTCCGCATTGCAAGGTGCAATTCTGAAATTTTTTGCTTTTTTCTGCTCCTCTCAGCATGATAAAGAAGACTCAAAGAGAGTGAGATGCCAGCTCCTTTCATTCAGTCAGTAGCTTCAAACATTTCTGGTATATGAATAACATGATGTTTTTCAATGGCAAAAATCAATGAATATTGTAAATGCACAAACAGTAATTTCTCCGCATTGCAAGGTGCAATTCTGAAATTTTTTGCTTTTTCCTGCTCCTCTTAGCATGATAAAGAAGATTCAAAGAGAGTGAGATGCCAGCTCCTTTCATTCAGTCAGTAGCTTCAATCATTTCTGGACGTTTTTCAATGGCAAAAATCAATGAATATTGTAAATGCACAAACAGTAATTTCTCCGCATTGCAAGGTGCAATTCTGAAATTTTTTGCTTTTTCCTGCTCCTCTTAGCATGATAAACAAGATTCAAAGAGAGTGAGATGCCAGCTCCTTTCATTCAGTCAGTAGCTTCAATCATTTCTGGACGTTTTTCAATGGCAAAAATCAATGAATATTGTAAATGCACAAACAGTAATTTCTCCGCATTGCAAGGTGCAATTCTGAAATTTTTTGCTTTTTCCTGCTCCTCTTAGCATGATAAAGAAGATTCAAAGAGAGTGAGATGCCAGCTCCTTTCATTCAGTCAGTAGCTACAATCATTTCTGGACGTTTTTCAATGGCAAAAATCAATGAATATTGTAAATGCACAAACAGTAATTTCTCCGCATTGCAAGGTGCAATTCTGAAATTTTTTGCTTTTTCCTGCTCCTCTTAGCATGATAAAGAAGATTCAAAGAGAGTGAGATGCCAGCTCCTTTCATTCAGTCAGTAGCTTCAAACATTTCTGGTATATGAATAACATGATGTTTTTCAATGGCAAAAATCAATGAATATTGTAAATGCACAAACAGTAATTTCTCCGCATTGCAAGGTGCAATTCTGAAATTTTTTGCTTTTTCCTGCTCCTCTTAGCATGGTAAAGAAGATTCAAAGAGAGTGAGATGCCAGCTCCTTTCATTCAGTCAGTAGCTTCAATCATTTCTGGACGTTTTTCAATGGCAAAAATCATTGAATATTGTAAATGCACAAACAGTAATTTCTCCGCATTGCAAGGTGCAATTCTGAAATTTTTGCTTTTTCCTGCTCCTCTTAGCATGATAAACAAGATTCAAAGAGAGTGAGATGCCAGCTCCTTTCATTCAGTCAGTAGCTTCAATCATTTCTGGACGTTTTTCAATGGCAAAAATCAATGAATATTGTAAATGCACAAACAGTAATTTCTCCGCATTGCAAGGTGCAATTCTGAAATTTTTTGCTTTTTCCTGCTCCTCTTAGCATGATAAAGAAGATTCAAAGAGAGTGAGATGCCAGCTCCTTTCATTCAGTCAGTAGCTTCAATCATTTCTGGACGTTTTCCTATGGCAAAAATCAATGAATATTGTAAATGCACAAACAGTAATTTCTCCGCATTGCAAGGTGCAATTCTGAAATTTTTTGCTTTTTCCTGCTCCTCTTAGCATGATAAACAAGATTCAAAGAGAGTGAGATGCCAGCTCCTTTCATTCAGTCAGTAGCTTCAATCATTTCTGGACGTTTTTCAATGGCAAAAATCAATGAATATTGTAAATGCACAAACAGTAATTTCTCCGCATTGCAAGGTGCAATTCTGAAATTTTTTGCTTTTTCCTGCTCCTCTTAGCATGATAAAGAAGATTCAAAGAGAGTGAGATGCCAGCTCCTTTCATTCAGTCAGTAGCTTCAATCATTTCTGGACGTTTTTCAATGGCAAAAATCAATGAATATTGTAAATGCACAAACAGTAATTTCTCCGCATTGCAAGGTGCAATTCTGAAATTTTTTGCTTTTTCCTGCTCCTCTTAGCATGATAAAGAAGATTCAAAGAGAGTGAGATGCCAGCTCCTTTCATTCAGTCAGTAGCTTCAATCATTTCTGGACGTTTTTCAATGGCAAAAATCAATGAATATTGTAAATGCACAAACAGTAATTTCTCCGCATTGCAAGGTGCAATTCTGAAATATTTTGCTTTTTCCTGCTCCTCTTAGCATGATAAACAAGATTCAAAGAGAGTGAGATGCCAGCTCCTTTCATTCAGTCAGTAGCTTCAATCATTTCTGGACGTTTTTCAATGGCAAAAATCAATGAATATTGTAAATGCACAAACAGTAATTTCTCCGCATTGCAAGGTGCAATTCTGAAATTTTTTGCTTTTTCCTGCTCCTCTTAGCATGATAAAAAAGATTCAAAGAGAGTGAGATGCCAGCTCCTTTCATTCAGTCAGTAGCTTCAAACATTTCTGGTATATGAATAACATGATGTTTTTCAATGGCAAAAATCAATGAATATTGTAGATGCACAAACAGTAATTTCTCCGCATTGCAAGGTGCAATTCTGAAATTTTTTGCTTTTTCCTGCTCCTCTTAGCATGATAAAGAAGATTCAAAGAGAGTGAGATGCCAGCTCCTTTCATTCAGTCAGTAGCTTCAATCATTTCTGGACGTTTTTCAATGGCAAAAATCATTGAATATTGTAAATGCACAAACAGTAATTTCTCCGCATTGCAAGGTGCAATTCTGAAATTTTTTGCTTTTTCCTGCTCATCTTAGCATGATAAAGAAGATTCAAAGAGAGTGAGATGCCAGCTCCTTTCATTCAGTCAGTAGCTTCAATCATTTCTGGTATATGAATAACATGATGTTTTTCAATGGCAAAAATCAATGAATATTGTAAATGCACAAACAGTAATTTCTCCGCATTGCAAGGTGCAATTCTGAAATTTTTTGCTTTTTCCTGCTCCTCTTAGCATGATAAAGAAGATTCAAAGAGAATGAGATGCCAGCTCCTTTCATTCAGTCAGTAGCTTCAATCATTTCTGGACGTTTTTCAATGGCAAAAATCAATGAATATTGTAAATGCACAAACAGTAATTTCTCCGCATTGCAAGGTGCAATTCTGAAATTTTTTGCTTTTTCCTGCTCCTCTTAGCATGATAAACAAGATTCAAAGAGAGTGAGATGCCAGCTCCTTTCATTCAGTCAGTAGCTTCAATCATTTCTGGACGTTTTTCAATGGCAAAAATCAATGAATATTGTAAATGCACAAACAGTAATTTCTCCGCATTGCAAGGTGCAATTCTGAAATTTTTTGCTTTTTCCTGCTCCTCTAAGCATGATAAAGAAGATTCAAAGAGAGTGAGATGCCAGCTCCTTTCCTTCAGTCAGTAGCTTCAAACATTTCTGGTATATGAATAACATGATGTTTTTCAATGGCAAAAATCAATGAATATTGTAAATGCACAAACAGTAATTTCTCCGCATTGCAAGGTGCAATTCTGAAATTTTTTGCTTTTTCCTGCTCCTCTTAGCATGATAAAGAAGATTCAAAGAGAGTGAGATGCCAGCTCCTTTCATTCAGTCAGTAGCTTCAATCATTTCTGGACGTTTTTCAATGGCAAAAATCAATGAATATTGTAAATGCACAAACAGTAATTTCTCCACATTGCAAGGTGCAATTCTGAAATTTTTTGCTTTTTCCTGCTCCTCTTAGCATGATAAAGAAGAATCAAAGAGAGTGAGATGCCAGCTCCTTTCATTCAGTCAGTAGCTTCAATCATTTCTGGACGTTTTTCAGTGGCAAAAATCAATGAATATTGTAAATGCACAGACAGTAATTTCTCCGCATTGCAAGGTGCAATTCTGAAATTTTTTGCTTTTTCCTGCTCCTCTTAGCATGATAAAGAAGATTCAAAGAGAGTGAGATGCCAGCTCCTTTCATTCAGTCAGTAGCTTCAAACATTTCTGGTAAATGAATAACATGATGTTTTTCAATGGCAAAAATCAATGAATATTGTAAATGCACAAACAGTAATTTCTCCGCATTGCAAGGTGCAATTCTGAAATTTTTTGCTTTTTCCTGCTCCTCTTAGCATGGTAAAGAAGATTCAAAGAGAGTGAGATGCCAGCTCCTTTCATTCAGTCAGTAGCTTCAATCATTTCTGGACGTTTTTCAATGGCAAAAATCATTGAATATTGTAAATGCACAAACAGTAATTTCTCCGCATTGCAAGGTGCAATTCTGAAATTTTTGCTTTTTCCTGCTCCTCTTAGCATGATAAACAAGATTCAAAGAGAGTGAGATGCCAGCTCCTTTCATTCAGTCAGTAGCTTCAATCATTTCTGGACGTTTTTCAATGGCAAAAATCAATGAATATTGTAAATGCACAAACAGTAATTTCTCCGCATTGCAAGGTGCAATTCTGAAATTTTTTGCTTTTTCCTGCTCCTCTTAGCATGATAAAGAAGATTCAAAGAGAGTGAGATGCCAGCTCCTTTCATTCAGTCAGTAGCTTCAATCATTTCTGGACGTTTTTCAATGGCAAAAATCAATGAATATTGTAAATGCACAAACAGTAATTTCTCCGCATTGCAAGGTGCAATTCTGAAATTTTTTGCTTTTTCCTGCTCCTCTTAGCATGATAAACAAGATTCAAAGAGAGTGAGATGCCAGCTCCTTTCATTCAGTCAGTAGCTTCAATCATTTCTGGACGTTTTTCAATGGCAAAAATCAATGAATATTGTAAATGCACAAACAGTAATTTCTCCGCATTGCAAGGTGCAATTCTGAAATGTTTTGCTTTTTCCTGCTCCTCTTAGCATGATAAAGAAGATTCAAAGAGAGTGAGATGCCAGCTCCTTTCATTCAGTCAGTAGCTTCAATCATTTCTGGACGTTTTTCAATGGCAAAAATCAATGAATATTGTAAATGCACAAACAGTAATTTCTCCGCATTGCAAGGTGCAATTCTGAAATTTTTTGCTTTTTCCTGCTCCTCTTAGCATGATAAAGATTCAAAGAGAGTGAGATGCCAGCTCCTTTCATTCAGTCAGTAGCTTCAATCATTTCTGGACGTTTTTCAATGGCAAAAATCAATGAATATTGTAAATGCACAAACAGTAATTTCTCCGCATTGCAAGGTGCAATTCTGAAATTTTTTGCTTTTTCCTGCTCCTCTTAGCATGATAAAGAAGATTCAAAGAGAGTGAGATGCCAGCTCCTTTCATTCAGTCAGTAGCTTCAATCATTTCTGGACGTTTTTCAATGGCAAAAATCAATGAATATTGTAAATGCACAAACAGTAATTTCTCCGCATTGCAAGGTGCAATTCTGAAATTTTTTGCTTTTTCCTGCTCCTCTTAGCATGATAAACAAGATTCAAAGAGAGTGAGATGCCAGCTCCTTTCATTCAGTCAGTAGCTTCAATCATTTCTGGACGTTTTTCAATGGCAAAAATCATTGAATATTGTAAATGAACAAACAGTAATTTCTCCGCATTGCAAGGTGCAATTCTGAAATTTTTTGCTTTTTCCTGCTCCTCTTAGCATGATAAAGAAGATTCAAAGAGAATGAGATGCCAGCTCCTTTCATTCAGTCAGTAGCTTCAATCATTTCTGGTATATGAATAACATGATGTTTTTCAATGGCAAAAATCAATGAATATTGTAAATGCACAAACAGTAATTTCTCCGCATTGCAAGGTGCAATTCTGAAATTTTTTGCTTTTTCCTGCTCCTCTTAGCATGATAAAGAAGATTCAAAGAGAGTGAGATGCCAGCTCCTTTCATTCAGTCAGTAGCTTCAATCATTTCTGGACGTTTTTCAATGGCAAAAATCAATGAATATTGTAAATGCACAAACAGTAATTTCTCCGCATTGCAAGGTGCAATTCTGAAATTTTTTGCTTTTTCCTGCTCCTCTTAGCATGATAAACAAGATTCAAAGAGAGTGAGATGCCAGTTCCTTTCATTCAGTCAGTAGCTTCAATCATTTCTGGACGTTTTTCAATGGCAAAAATCAATGAATATTGTAAATGCACAAACAGTAATTTCTCCGCATTGCAAGGTGCAATTCTGAAATTTTTTGCTTTTTCCTGCTCCTCTTAGCATGATAAAAAAGATTCAAAGAGAGTGAGATGCCAGCTCCTTTCATTCAGTCAGTAGCTTCAAACATTTCTGGTATATGAATAACATGATGTTTTTCAATGGCAAAAATCAATGAATATTGTAGATGCACAAACAGTAATTTCTCCGCATTGCAAGGTGCAATTCTGAAATTTTTTGCTTTTTCCTGCTCCTCTTAGCATAATAAAGAAGATTCAAAGAGAGTGAGATGCCAGCTCCTTTCATTCAGTCAGTAGCTTCAATCATTTCTGGACGTTTTTCAATGGCAAAAATCATTGAATATTGTAAATGCACAAACAGCAATTTCTCCGCATTGCAAGGTGCAATTCTGAATTTTTTTGCTTTTTCCTGCTCACCTTAGCATGATAAAGAAGATTCAAAGAGAGTGAGATGCCAGCTCCTTTCATTCAGTCAGTAGCTTCAATCATTTCTGGTATATGAATAACATGATGTTTTTCAATGGCAAAAATCAATGAATATTGTAAATGCACAAACAGTAATTTCTCCGCATTGCAAGGTGCAATTCTGAAATTTTTTGCTTTTTCCTGCTCCTCTTAGCATGATAAAGACGATTCAAAGAGAATGAGATGCCAGCTCCTTTCATTCAGTCAGTAGCTTCAATCATTTCTGGACGTTTTTCAATGGCAAAAATCAATGAATATTGTAAATGCACAAACAGTAATTTCTCCGCATTGCAAGGTGCAATTCTGAAATTTTTTGCTTTTTCCTGCTCCTCTTAGCATGATAAACAAGATTCAAAGAGAGTGAGATGCCAGCTCCTTTCATTCAGTCAGTAGCTTCAATCATTTCTGGACGTTTGTCAATGGCAAAAATCAATGAATATTGTAAATGCACAAACAGTAATTTCTCCGCATTGCAAGGTGCAATTCTGAAATTTTTTGCTTTATCCTGCTCCTCTAAGCATGATAAAGAAGATTCAAAGAGAGTGAGATGCCAGCTCCTTTCCTTCAGTCAGTAGCTTCAAACATTTCTGGTATATGAATAACATGATGTTTTTCAAAGGCAAAAATCAATGAATATTGTAAATGCACAAACAGTAATTTCTCCGCATTGCAAGGTGCAATTCTGAAATTTTTTGCTTTTTCCTGCTCCTCTTAGCATGATAAAGAAGATTCAAAGAGAGTGAGATGCCAGCTCCTTTCATTCAGTCAGTAGCTTCAATCATTTCTGGACGTTTTTCAATGGCAAAAATCAATGAATATTGTAAATGCACAAACAGTAATTTCTCCACATTGCAAGGTGCAATTCTGAAATTTTTTGCTTTTTCCTGCTCCTCTTAGCATGATAAAGAAGAATCAAAGAGAGTGAGATGCCAGCTCCTTTCATTCAGTCAGTAGCTTCAATCATTTCTGGACGTTTTTCAGTGGCAAAAATCAATGAATATTGTAAATGCACAGACAGTAATTTCTCCGCATTGCAAGGTGCAATTCTGAAATTTTTTGCTTTTTCCTGCTCCTCTTAGCATGATAAACAAGATTCAAAGAGAGTGAGATGCCAGCTCCTTTCATTCAGTCAGTAGCTTCAATCATTTCTGGACGTTTTTCAATGGCAAAAATCATTGAATATTGTAAATGCACAAACAGTAATTTCTCCGCATTGCAAGGTGCAATTCTGAAATTTTTTGCTTTTTCCTGCTCCTCTTAGCATGATAAAGAAGATTCAAAGAGAATGAGATGCCAGCTCCTTTCATTCAGTCAGTAGCTTCAATCATTTCTGGTATATGAATAACATGATGTTTTTCAATGGCAAAAATCAATGAATATTGTAAATGCACAAACAGTAATTTCTCCGCATTGCAAGGTGCAATTCTGAAATTTTTTGCTTTTTCCTGCTCCTCTTAGCATGATAAAGAAGATTCAAAGAGAGTGAGATGCCAGCTCCTTTCATTCAGTCAGTAGCTTCAATCATTTCTGGACGTTTTTCAATGGCAAAAATCAATGAATATTGTAAATGCACAAACAGTAATTTCTCCGCATTGCAAGGTGCAATTCTGAAATTTTTTGCTTTTTCCTGCTCCTCTTAGCATGATAAACAAGATTCAAAGAGAGTGAGATGCCAGTTCCTTTCATTCAGTCAGTAGCTTCAATCATTTCTGGACGTTTTTCAATGGCAAAAATCAATGAATATTGTAAATGCACAAACAGTAATTTCTCCGCATTGCAAGGTGCAATTCTGAAATTTTTTGCTTTTTCCTGCTCCTCTTAGCATGATAAAAAAGATTCAAAGAGAGTGAGATGCCAGCTCCTTTCATTCAGTCAGTAGCTTCAAACATTTCTGGTATATGAATAGCATGATGTTTTTCAATGGCAAAAATCAATGAATATTGTAGATGCACAAACAGTAATTTCTCCGCATTGCAAGGTGCAATTCTGAAATTTTTTGCTTTTTCCTGCTCCTCTTAGCATGATAAAGAAGATTCAAAGAGAATGAGATGCCAGCTCCTTTCATTCAGTCAGTAGCTTCAATCATCTCTGGACGTTTTTCAATGGCAAAAATCATTGAATATTGTAAATGCACAAACAGCAATTTCTCCGCATTGCAAGGTGCAATTCTGAATTTTTTTGCTTTTTCCTGCTCACCTTAGCATGATAAAGAAGATTCAAAGAGAGTGAGATGCCAGCTCCTTTCATTCAGTCAGTAGCTTCAATCATTTCTGGTATATGAATAACATGATGTTTTTCAATGGCAAAAATCAATGAATATTGTAAATGCACAAACAGTAATTTCTCCACATTGCAAGGTGCAATTCTGAAATTTTTTGCTTTTTCCTGCTCCTCTTAGCATGATAAAGAAGATTCAAAGAGAATGAGATGCCAGCTCCTTTCATTCAGTCAGTAGCTTCAATCATTTCTGGACGTTTTTCAATGGCAAAAATCAATGAATATTGTAAATGCACAAACAGTAATTTCTCCGCATTGCAAGGTGCAATTCTGAAATTTTTTGCTTTTTCCTGCTCCTCTTAGCATGATAAACAAGATTCAAAGAGAGTGAGATGCCAGCTCCTTTCATTCAGTCAGTAGCTTCAATCATTTCTGGACGTTTGTCAATGGCAAAAATCAATGAATATTGTAAATGCACAAACAGTAATTTCTCCGCATTGCAAGGTGCAATTCTGAAATTTTTTGCTTTTTACTGCTCCTCTAAGCATGATAAAGAAGATTCAAAGAGAGTGAGATGCCAGCTCCTTTCCTTCAGTCAGTAGCTTCAAACATTTCTGGTATATGAATAACATGATGTTTTTCAATGGCAAAAATCAATGAATATTGTAAATGCACAAACAGTAATTTCTCCGCATTGCAAGGTGCAATTCTGAAATTTTTTGCTTTTTCCTGCTCCTCTTAGCATGATAAAGAAGATTCAAAGAGAGTGAGATGCCAGCTCCTTTCATTCAGTCAGTAGCTTCAATCATTTCTGGACGTTTTTCAATGGCAAAAATCATTGAATATTGTAAATGCACAAACAGTAATTTCTCCGCATTGCAAGGTGCAATTCTGAAATTTTTTGCTTTTTCCTGCTCCTCTTAGCATGATAAAGAAGATTCAAAGAGAGTGAGATGCCAGCTCCTTTCATTCAGTCAGTAGCTTCAATCATTTCTGGTATATGAATAACATGATGTTTTTCAATGGCAAAAATCAATGAATATTGTAAATGCACAAACAGTAATTTCTCCGCATTGCAAGGTGCAATTCTGAAATTTTTTGCTTTTTCCTGCTCCTCTTAGCATGATAAAGAAGATTCAAAGAGAGTGAGATGCCAGCTCCTTTCATTCAGTCAGTAGCTTCAATCATTTCTGGACGTTTTTCAATGGCAAAAATCATTGAATATTGTAAATGCACAAACAGTAATTTCTCCGCATTGCAAGGTGCAATTCTGAAATTTTTTGCTTTTTCCTGCTCCTCTTAGCATGATAAACAAGATTCAAAGAGAGTGAGATGCCAGCTCCTTTCATTCAGTCAGTAGCTTCAATCATTTCTGGACGTTTTTCAATGGCAAAAATCAATGAATATTGTAAATGCACAAACAGTAATTTCTCCGCATTGCAAGGTGCAATTCTGAAATGTTTTGCTTTTTCCTGCTCCTCTTAGCATGATAAAGAAGATTCAAAGAGAGTGAGATGCCAGCTCCTTTCATTCAGTCAGTAGCTTCAATCATTTCTGGACGTTTTTCAATGGCAAAAATCAATGAATATTGTAAATGCACAAACAGTAATTTCTCCGCATTGCAAGGTGCAATTCTGAAATTTTTTGCTTTTTCCTGCTCCTCTTAGCATGATAAAGATTCAAAGAGAGTGAGATGCCAGCTCCTTTCATTCAGTCAGTAGCTTCAATCATTTCTGGACGTTTTTCAATGGCAAAAATCAATGAATATTGTAAATGCACAAACAGTAATTTCTCCGCATTGCAAGGTGCAATTCTGAAATTTTTTGCTTTTTCCTGCTCCTCTTAGCATGATAAAGAAGATTCAAAGAGAGTGAGATGCCAGCTCCTTTCATTCAGTCAGTAGCTTCAATCATTTCTGGACGTTTTTCAATGGCAAAAATCAATGAATATTGTAAATGCACAAACAGTAATTTCTCCGCATTGCAAGGTGCAATTCTGAAATTTTTTGCTTTTTCCTGCTCCTCTTAGCATGATAAACAAGATTCAAAGAGAGTGAGATGCCAGCTCCTTTCATTCAGTCAGTAGCTTCAATCATTTCTGGACGTTTTTCAATGGCAAAAATCATTGAATATTGTAAATGCACAAACAGTAATTTCTCCGCATTGCAAGGTGCAATTCTGAAATTTTTTGCTTTTTCCTGCTCCTCTTAGCATGATAAAGAAGATTCAAAGAGAATGAGATGCCAGCTCCTTTCATTCAGTCAGTAGCTTCAATCATTTCTGGTATATGAATAACATGATGTTTTTCAATGGCAAAAATCAATGAATATTGTAAATGCACAAACAGTAATTTCTCCGCATTGCAAGGTGCAATTCTGAAATTTTTTGCTTTTTCCTGCTCCTCTTAGCATGATAAAGAAGATTCAAAGAGAGTGAGATGCCAGCTCCTTTCATTCAGTCAGTAGCTTCAATCATTTCTGGACGTTTTTCAATGGCAAAAATCAATGAATATTGTAAATGCACAAACAGTAATTTCTCCGCATTGCAAGGTGCAATTCTGAAATTTTTTGCTTTTTCCTGCTCCTCTTAGCATGATAAACAAGATTCAAAGAGAGTGAGATGCCAGTTCCTTTCATTCAGTCAGTAGCTTCAATCATTTCTGGACGTTTTTCAATGGCAAAAATCAATGAATATTGTAAATGCACAAACAATAATTTCTCCGCATTGCAAGGTGCAATTCTGAAATTTTTTGCTTTTTCCTGCTCCTCTTAGCATGATAAAAAAGATTCAAAGAGAGTGAGATGCCAGCTCCTTTCATTCAGTCAGTAGCTTCAAACATTTCTGGTATATGAATAACATGATGTTTTTCAATGGCAAAAATCAATGAATATTGTAGATGCACAAACAGTAATTTCTCCGCATTGCAAGGTGCAATTCTGAAATTTTTTGCTTTTTCCTGCTCCTCTTAGCATAATAAAGAAGATTCAAAGAGAGTGAGATGCCAGCTCCTTTCATTCAGTCAGTAGCTTCAATCATTTCTGGACGTTTTTCAATGGCAAAAATCATTGAATATTGTAAATGCACAAACAGCAATTTCTCCGCATTGCAAGGTGCAATTCTGAAATTTTTTGCTTTTTCCTGCTCCTCTTAGCATGATAAAGAAGATTCAAAGAGAGTGAGATGCCAGCTCCTTTCATTCAGTCAGTAGCTTCAATCATTTCTGGACGTTTGTCAATGGCAAAAATCAATGAATATTGTAAATGCACAAACAGTAATTTCTCCGCATTGCAAGGTGCAATTCTGAAATTTTTTGCTTTTTACTGCTCCTCTAAGCATGATAAAGAAGATTCAAAGAGAGTGAGATGCCAGCTCCTTTCCTTCAGTCAGTAGCTTCAAACATTTCTGGTATATGAATAACATGATGTTTTTCAATGGCAAAAATCAATGAATATTGTAAATGCACAAACAGTAATTTCTCCGCATTGCAAGGTGCAATTCTGAAATTTTTTGCTTTTTCCTGCTCCTCTTAGCATGATAAAGAAGATTCAAAGAGAGTGAGATGCCAGCTCCTTTCATTCAGTCAGTAGCTTCAATCATTTCTGGACGTTTTTCAATGGCAAAAATCATTGAATATTGTAAATGCACAAACAGTAATTTCTCCGCATTGCAAGGTGCAATTCTGAAATTTTTTGCTTTTTCCTGCTCCTCTTAGCATGATAAAGAAGATTCAAAGAGAGTGAGATGCCAGCTCCTTTCATTCAGTCAGTAGCTTCAATCATTTCTGGTATATGAATAACATGATGTTTTTCAATGGCAAAAATCAATGAATATTGTAAATGCACAAACAGTAATTTCTCCGCATTGCAAGGTGCAATTCTGAAATTTTTTGCTTTTTCCTGCTCCTCTTAGCATGATAAAGAAGATTCAAAGAGAGTGAGATGCCAGCTCCTTTCATTCAGTCAGTAGCTTCAATCATTTCTGGACGTTTTTCAATGGCAAAAATCATTGAATATTGTAAATGCACAAACAGTAATTTCTCCGCATTGCAAGGTGCAATTCTGAAATTTTTTGCTTTTTCCTGCTCCTCTTAGCATGATAAACAAGATTCAAAGAGAGTGAGATGCCAGCTCCTTTCATTCAGTCAGTAGCTTCAATCATTTCTGGACGTTTTTCAATGGCAAAAATCAATGAATATTGTAAATGCACAAACAGTAATTTCTCCGCATTGCAAGGTGCAATTCTGAAATGTTTTGCTTTTTCCTGCTCCTCTTAGCATGATAAAGAAGATTCAAAGAGAGTGAGATGCCAGCTCCTTTCATTCAGTCAGTAGCTTCAATCATTTCTGGACGTTTTTCAATGGCAAAAATCAATGAATATTGTAAATGCACAAACAGTAATTTCTCCGCATTGCAAGGTGCAATTCTGAAATTTTTTGCTTTTTCCTGCTCCTCTTAGCATGATAAAGATTCAAAGAGAGTGAGATGCCAGCTCCTTTCATTCAGTCAGTAGCTTCAATCATTTCTGGACGTTTTTCAATGGCAAAAATCAATGAATATTGTAAATGCACAAACAGTAATTTCTCCGCATTGCAAGGTGCAATTCTGAAATTTTTTGCTTTTTCCTGCTCCTCTTAGCATGATAAAGAAGATTCAAAGAGAGTGAGATGCCAGCTCCTTTCATTCAGTCAGTAGCTTCAATCATTTCTGGACGTTTTTCAATGGCAAAAATCAATGAATATTGTAAATGCACAAACAGTAATTTCTCCGCATTGCAAGGTGCAATTCTGAAATTTTTTGCTTTTTCCTGCTCCTCTTAGCATGATAAACAAGATTCAAAGAGAGTGAGATGCCAGCTCCTTTCATTCAGTCAGTAGCTTCAATCATTTCTGGACGTTTTTCAATGGCAAAAATCATTGAATATTGTAAATGCACAAACAGTAATTTCTCCGCATTGCAAGGTGCAATTCTGAAATTTTTTGCTTTTTCCTGCTCCTCTTAGCATGATAAAGAAGATTCAAAGAGAATGAGATGCCAGCTCCTTTCATTCAGTCAGTAGCTTCAATCATTTCTGGTATATGAATAACATGATGTTTTTCAATGGCAAAAATCAATGAATATTGTAAATGCACAAACAGTAATTTCTCCGCATTGCAAGGTGCAATTCTGAAATTTTTTGCTTTTTCCTGCTCCTCTTAGCATGATAAAGAAGATTCAAAGAGAGTGAGATGCCAGCTCCTTTCATTCAGTCAGTAGCTTCAATCATTTCTGGACGTTTTTCAATGGCAAAAATCAATGAATATTGTAAATGCACAAACAGTAATTTCTCCGCATTGCAAGGTGCAATTCTGAAATTTTTTGCTTTTTCCTGCTCCTCTTAGCATGATAAACAAGATTCAAAGAGAGTGAGATGCCAGTTCCTTTCATTCAGTCAGTAGCTTCAATCATTTCTGGACGTTTTTCAATGGCAAAAATCAATGAATATTGTAAATGCACAAACAATAATTTCTCCGCATTGCAAGGTGCAATTCTGAAATTTTTTGCTTTTTCCTGCTCCTCTTAGCATGATAAAAAAGATTCAAAGAGAGTGAGATGCCAGCTCCTTTCATTCAGTCAGTAGCTTCAAACATTTCTGGTATATGAATAACATGATGTTTTTCAATGGCAAAAATCAATGAATATTGTAGATGCACAAACAGTAATTTCTCCGCATTGCAAGGTGCAATTCTGAAATTTTTTGCTTTTTCCTGCTCCTCTTAGCATAATAAAGAAGATTCAAAGAGAGTGAGATGCCAGCTCCTTTCATTCAGTCAGTAGCTTCAATCATTTCTGGACGTTTTTCAATGGCAAAAATCATTGAATATTGTAAATGCACAAACAGCAATTTCTCCGCATTGCAAGGTGCAATTCTGAAATTTTTTGCTTTTTCCTGCTCCTCTTAGCATGATAAAGAAGATTCAAAGAGAGTGAGATGCCAGCTCCTTTCATTCAGTCAGTAGCTTCAATCATTTCTGGACGTTTTTCAATGGCAAAAATCAATGAATATTGTAAATGCACAAACAGTAATTTCTCCGCATTGCAAGGTGCAATTCTGAAATTTTTTGCTTTTTCCTGCTCCTCTTAGCATGATAAACAAGATTCAAAGAGAGTGAGATGCCAGCTCCTTTCATTCAGTCAGTAGCTTCAATCATTTCTGGACGTTTTTCAATGGCAAAAATCAATGAATATTGTAAATGCACAAACAGTAATTTCTCCGCATTGCAAGGTGCAATTCTGAAATGTTTTGCTTTTTCCTGCTCCTCTTAGCATGATAAAGAAGATTCAAAGAGAGTGAGATGCCAGCTCCTTTCATTCAGTCAGTAGCTTCAATCATTTCTGGACGTTTTTCAATGGCAAAAATCAATGAATATTGTAAATGCACAAACAGTAATTTCTCCGCATTGCAAGGTGCAATTCTGAAATTTTTTGCTTTTTCCTGCTCCTCTTAGCATGATAAAGATTCAAAGAGAGTGAGATGCCAGCTCCTTTCATTCAGTCAGTAGCTTCAATCATTTCTGGACGTTTTTCAATGGCAAAAATCAATGAATATTGTAAATGCACAAACAGTAATTTCTCCGCATTGCAAGGTGCAATTCTGAAATTTTTTGCTTTTTCCTGCTCCTCTTAGCATGATAAAGAAGATTCAAAGAGAGTGAGATGCCAGCTCCTTTCATTCAGTCAGTAGCTTCAATCATTTCTGGACGTTTTTCAATGGCAAAAATCAATGAATATTGTAAATGCACAAACAGTAATTTCTCCGCATTGCAAGGTGCAATTCTGAAATTTTTTGCTTTTTCCTGCTCCTCTTAGCATGATAAACAAGATTCAAAGAGAGTGAGATGCCAGCTCCTTTCATTCAGTCAGTAGCTTCAATCATTTCTGGACGTTTTTCAATGGCAAAAATCATTGAATATTGTAAATGAACAAACAGTAATTTCTCCGCATTGCAAGGTGCAATTCTGAAATTTTTTGCTTTTTCCTGCTCCTCTTAGCATGATAAAGAAGATTCAAAGAGAATGAGATGCCAGCTCCTTTCATTCAGTCAGTAGCTTCAATCATTTCTGGTATATGAATAACATGATGTTTTTCAATGGCAAAAATCAATGAATATTGTAAATGCACAAACAGTAATTTCTCCGCATTGCAAGGTGCAATTCTGAAATTTTTTGCTTTTTCCTGCTCCTCTTAGCATGATAAAGAAGATTCAAAGAGAGTGAGATGCCAGCTCCTTTCATTCAGTCAGTAGCTTCAATCATTTCTGGACGTTTTTCAATGGCAAAAATCAATGAATATTGTAAATGCACAAACAGTAATTTCTCCGCATTGCAAGGTGCAATTCTGAAATTTTTTGCTTTTTCCTGCTCCTCTTAGCATGATAAACAAGATTCAAAGAGAGTGAGATGCCAGTTCCTTTCATTCAGTCAGTAGCTTCAATCATTTCTGGACGTTTTTCAATGGCAAAAATCAATGAATATTGTAAATGCACAAACAGTAATTTCTCCGCATTGCAAGGTGCAATTCTGAAATTTTTTGCTTTTTCCTGCTCCTCTTAGCATGATAAAAAAGATTCAAAGAGAGTGAGATGCCAGCTCCTTTCATTCAGTCAGTAGCTTCAAACATTTCTGGTATATGAATAACATGATGTTTTTCAATGGCAAAAATCAATGAATATTGTAGATGCACAAACAGTAATTTCTCCGCATTGCAAGGTGCAATTCTGAAATTTTTTGCTTTTTCCTGCTCCTCTTAGCATAATAAAGAAGATTCAAAGAGAGTGAGATGCCAGCTCCTTTCATTCAGTCAGTAGCTTCAATCATTTCTGGACGTTTTTCAATGGCAAAAATCATTGAATATTGTAAATGCACAAACAGCAATTTCTCCGCATTGCAAGGTGCAATTCTGAATTTTTTTGCTTTTTCCTGCTCACCTTAGCATGATAAAGAAGATTCAAAGAGAGTGAGATGCCAGCTCCTTTCATTCAGTCAGTAGCTTCAATCATTTCTGGTATATGAATAACATGATGTTTTTCAATGGCAAAAATCAATGAATATTGTAAATGCACAAACAGTAATTTCTCCGCATTGCAAGGTGCAATTCTGAAATTTTTTGCTTTTTCCTGCTCCTCTTAGCATGATAAAGAAGATTCAAAGAGAATGAGATGCCAGCTCCTTTCATTCAGTCAGTAGCTTCAATCATTTCTGGACGTTTTTCAATGGCAAAAATCAATGAATATTGTAAATGCACAAACAGTAATTTCTCCGCATTGCAAGGTGCAATTCTGAAATTTTTTGCTTTTTCCTGCTCCTCTTAGCATGATAAACAAGATTCAAAGAGAGTGAGATGCCAGCTCCTTTCATTCAGTCAGTAGCTTCAATCATTTCTGGACGTTTGTCAATGGCAAAAATCAATGAATATTGTAAATGCACAAACAGTAATTTCTCCGCATTGCAAGGTGCAATTCTGAAATTTTTTGCTTTATCCTGCTCCTCTAAGCATGATAAAGAAGATTCAAAGAGAGTGAGATGCCAGCTCCTTTCCTTCAGTCAGTAGCTTCAAACATTTCTGGTATATGAATAACATGATGTTTTTCAAAGGCAAAAATCAATGAATATTGTAAATGCACAAACAGTAATTTCTCCGCATTGCAAGGTGCAATTCTGAAATTTTTTGCTTTTTCCTGCTCCTCTTAGCATGATAAAGAAGATTCAAAGAGAGTGAGATGCCAGCTCCTTTCATTCAGTCAGTAGCTTCAATCATTTCTGGACGTTTTTCAATGGCAAAAATCAATGAATATTGTAAATGCACAAACAGTAATTTCTCCACATTGCAAGGTGCAATTCTGAAATTTTTTGCTTTTTCCTGCTCCTCTTAGCATGATAAAGAAGAACCAAAGAGAGTGAGATGCCAGCTCCTTTCATTCAGTCAGTAGCTTCAATCATTTCTGGACGTTTTTCAGTGGCAAAAATCAATGAATATTGTAAATGCACAGACAGTAATTTCTCCGCATTGCAAGGTGCAATTCTGAAATTTTTTGCTTTTTCCTGCTCCTCTTAGCATGATAAACAAGATTCAAAGAGAGTGAGATGCCAGCTCCTTTCATTCAGTCAGTAGCTTCAATCATTTCTGGACGTTTTTCAATGGCAAAAATCATTGAATATTGTAAATGCACAAACAGTAATTTCTCCGCATTGCAAGGTGCAATTCTGAAATTTTTTGCTTTTTCCTGCTCCTCTTAGCATGATAAAGAAGATTCAAAGAGAATGAGATGCCAGCTCCTTTCATTCAGTCAGTAGCTTCAATCATTTCTGGTATATGAATAACATGATGTTTTTCAATGGCAAAAATCAATGAATATTGTAAATGCACAAACAGTAATTTCTCCGCATTGCAAGGTGCAATTCTGAAATTTTTTGCTTTTTCCTGCTCCTCTTAGCATGATAAAGAAGATTCAAAGAGAGTGAGATGCCAGCTCCTTTCATTCAGTCAGTAGCTTCAATCATTTCTGGACGTTTTTCAATGGCAAAAATCAATGAATATTGTAAATGCACAAACAGTAATTTCTCCGCATTGCAAGGTGCAATTCTGAAATTTTTTGCTTTTTCCTGCTCCTCTTAGCATGATAAACAAGATTCAAAGAGAGTGAGATGCCAGTTCCTTTCATTCAGTCAGTAGCTTCAATCATTTCTGGACGTTTTTCAATGGCAAAAATCAATGAATATTGTAAATGCACAAACAGTAATTTCTCCGCATTGCAAGGTGCAATTCTGAAATTTTTTGCTTTTTCCTGCTCCTCTTAGCATGATAAAAAAGATTCAAAGAGAGTGAGATGCCAGCTCCTTTCATTCAGTCAGTAGCTTCAAACATTTCTGGTATATGAATAGCATGATGTTTTTCAATGGCAAAAATCAATGAATATTGTAGATGCACAAACAGTAATTTCTCCGCATTGCAAGGTGCAATTCTGAAATTTTTTGCTTTTTCCTGCTCCTCTTAGCATGATAAAGAAGATTCAAAGAGAATGAGATGCCAGCTCCTTTCATTCAGTCAGTAGCTTCAATCATTTCTGGACGTTTTTCAATGGCAAAAATCATTGAATATTGTAAATGCACAAACAGCAATTTCTCCGCATTGCAAGGTGCAATTCTGAATTTTTTTGCTTTTTCCTGCTCACCTTAGCATGATAAAGAAGATTCAAAGAGAGTGAGATGCCAGCTCCTTTCATTCAGTCAGTAGCTTCAATCATTTCTGGTATATGAATAACATGATGTTTTTCAATGGCAAAAATCAATGAATATTGTAAATGCACAAACAGTAATTTCTCCACATTGCAAGGTGCAATTCTGAAATTTTTTGCTTTTTCCTGCTCCTCTTAGCATGATAAAGAAGATTCAAAGAGAATGAGATGCCAGCTCCTTTCATTCAGTCAGTAGCTTCAATCATTTCTGGACGTTTTTCAATGGCAAAAATCAATGAATATTGTAAATGCACAAACAGTAATTTCTCCGCATTGCAAGGTGCAATTCTGAAATTTTTTGCTTTTTCCTGCTCCTCTTAGCATGATAAACAAGATTCAAAGAGAGTGAGATGCCAGCTCCTTTCATTCAGTCAGTAGCTTCAATCATTTCTGGACGTTTGTCAATGGCAAAAATCAATGAATATTGTAAATGCACAAACAGTAATTTCTCCGCATTGCAAGGTGCAATTCTGAAATTTTTTGCTTTTTACTGCTCCTCTAAGCATGATAAAGAAGATTCAAAGAGAGTGAGATGCCAGCTCCTTTCCTTCAGTCAGTAGCTTCAAACATTTCTGGTATATGAATAACATGATGTTTTTCAATGGCAAAAATCAATGAATATTGTAAATGCACAAACAGTAATTTCTCCGCATTGCAAGGTGCAATTCTGAAATTTTTTGCTTTTTCCTGCTCCTCTTAGCATGATAAAGAAGATTCAAAGAGAGTGAGATGCCAGCTCCTTTCATTCAGTCAGTAGCTTCAATCATTTCTGGACGTTTTTCAATGGCAAAAATCATTGAATATTGTAAATGCACAAACAGTAATTTCTCCGCATTGCAAGGTGCAATTCTGAAATTTTTTGCTTTTTCCTGCTCCTCTTAGCATGATAAAGAAGATTCAAAGAGAGTGAGATGCCAGCTCCTTTCATTCAGTCAGTAGCTTCAATCATTTCTGGTATATGAATAACATGATGTTTTTCAATGGCAAAAATCAATGAATATTGTAAATGCACAAACAGTAATTTCTCCGCATTGCAAGGTGCAATTCTGAAATTTTTTGCTTTTTCCTGCTCCTCTTAGCATGATAAAGAAGATTCAAAGAGAGTGAGATGCCAGCTCCTTTCATTCAGTCAGTAGCTTCAATCATTTCTGGACGTTTTTCAATGGCAAAAATCATTGAATATTGTAAATGCACAAACAGTAATTTCTCCGCATTGCAAGGTGCAATTCTGAAATTTTTTGCTTTTTCCTGCTCCTCTTAGCATGATAAACAAGATTCAAAGAGAGTGAGATGCCAGCTCCTTTCATTCAGTCAGTAGCTTCAATCATTTCTGGACGTTTTTCAATGGCAAAAATCAATGAATATTGTAAATGCACAAACAGTAATTTCTCCGCATTGCAAGGTGCAATTCTGAAATGTTTTGCTTTTTCCTGCTCCTCTTAGCATGATAAAGAAGATTCAAAGAGAGTGAGATGCCAGCTCCTTTCATTCAGTCAGTAGCTTCAATCATTTCTGGACGTTTTTCAATGGCAAAAATCAATGAATATTGTAAATGCACAAACAGTAATTTCTCCGCATTGCAAGGTGCAATTCTGAAATTTTTTGCTTTTTCCTGCTCCTCTTAGCATGATAAAGATTCAAAGAGAGTGAGATGCCAGCTCCTTTCATTCAGTCAGTAGCTTCAATCATTTCTGGACGTTTTTCAATGGCAAAAATCAATGAATATTGTAAATGCACAAACAGTAATTTCTCCGCATTGCAAGGTGCAATTCTGAAATTTTTTGCTTTTTCCTGCTCCTCTTAGCATGATAAAGAAGATTCAAAGAGAGTGAGATGCCAGCTCCTTTCATTCAGTCAGTAGCTTCAATCATTTCTGGACGTTTTTCAATGGCAAAAATCAATGAATATTGTAAATGCACAAACAGTAATTTCTCCGCATTGCAAGGTGCAATTCTGAAATTTTTTGCTTTTTCCTGCTCCTCTTAGCATGATAAACAAGATTCAAAGAGAGTGAGATGCCAGCTCCTTTCATTCAGTCAGTAGCTTCAATCATTTCTGGACGTTTTTCAATGGCAAAAATCATTGAATATTGTAAATGCACAAACAGTAATTTCTCCGCATTGCAAGGTGCAATTCTGAAATTTTTTGCTTTTTCCTGCTCCTCTTAGCATGATAAAGAAGATTCAAAGAGAATGAGATGCCAGCTCCTTTCATTCAGTCAGTAGCTTCAATCATTTCTGGTATATGAATAACATGATGTTTTTCAATGGCAAAAATCAATGAATATTGTAAATGCACAAACAGTAATTTCTCCGCATTGCAAGGTGCAATTCTGAAATTTTTTGCTTTTTCCTGCTCCTCTTAGCATGATAAAGAAGATTCAAAGAGAGTGAGATGCCAGCTCCTTTCATTCAGTCAGTAGCTTCAATCATTTCTGGACGTTTTTCAATGGCAAAAATCAATGAATATTGTAAATGCACAAACAGTAATTTCTCCGCATTGCAAGGTGCAATTCTGAAATTTTTTGCTTTTTCCTGCTCCTCTTAGCATGATAAACAAGATTCAAAGAGAGTGAGATGCCAGTTCCTTTCATTCAGTCAGTAGCTTCAATCATTTCTGGACGTTTTTCAATGGCAAAAATCAATGAATATTGTAAATGCACAAACAATAATTTCTCCGCATTGCAAGGTGCAATTCTGAAATTTTTTGCTTTTTCCTGCTCCTCTTAGCATGATAAAAAAGATTCAAAGAGAGTGAGATGCCAGCTCCTTTCATTCAGTCAGTAGCTTCAAACATTTCTGGTATATGAATAACATGATGTTTTTCAATGGCAAAAATCAATGAATATTGTAGATGCACAAACAGTAATTTCTCCGCATTGCAAGGTGCAATTCTGAAATTTTTTGCTTTTTCCTGCTCCTCTTAGCATAATAAAGAAGATTCAAAGAGAGTGAGATGCCAGCTCCTTTCATTCAGTCAGTAGCTTCAATCATTTCTGGACGTTTTTCAATGGCAAAAATCATTGAATATTGTAAATGCACAAACAGCAATTTCTCCGCATTGCAAGGTGCAATTCTGAATTTTTTTGCTTTTTCCTGCTCACCTTAGCATGATAAAGAAGATTCAAAGAGAGTGAGATGCCAGCTCCTTTCATTCAGTCAGTAGCTTCAATCATTTCTGGTATATGAATAACATGATGTTTTTCAATGGCAAAAATCAATGAATATTGTAAATGCACAAACAGTAATTTCTCCGCATTGCAAGGTGCAATTCTGAAATTTTTTGCTTTTTCCTGCTCCTCTTAGCATGATAAAGAAGATTCAAAGAGAATGAGATGCCAGCTCCTTTCATTCAGTCAGTAGCTTCAATCATTTCTGGACGTTTTTCAATGGCAAAAAATCAATGAATATTGTAAATGCACAAACAGTAATTTCTCCGCATTGCAAGGTGCAATTCTGAAATTTTTTGCTTTTTCCTGCTCCTCTTAGCATGATAAACAAGATTCAAAGAGAGTGAGATGCCAGCTCCTTTCATTCAGTCAGTAGCTTCAATCATTTCTGGACGTTTGTCAATGGCAAAAATCAATGAATATTGTAAATGCACAAACAGTAATTTCTCCGCATTGCAAGGTGCAATTCTGAAATTTTTTGCTTTATCCTGCTCCTCTAAGCATGATAAAGAAGATTCAAAGAGAGTGAGATGCCAGCTCCTTTCCTTCAGTCAGTAGCTTCAAACATTTCTGGTATATGAATAACATGATGTTTTTCAAAGGCAAAAATCAATGAATATTGTAAATGCACAAACAGTAATTTCTCCGCATTGCAAGGTGCAATTCTGAAATTTTTTGCTTTTTCCTGCTCCTCTTAGCATGATAAAGAAGATTCAAAGAGAGTGAGATGCCAGCTCCTTTCATTCAGTCAGTAGCTTCAATCATTTCTGGACGTTTTTCAATGGCAAAAATCAATGAATATTGTAAATGCACAAACAGTAATTTCTCCACATTGCAAGGTGCAATTCTGAAATTTTTTGCTTTTTCCTGCTCCTCTTAGCATGATAAAGAAGAATCAAAGAGAGTGAGATGCCAGCTCCTTTCATTCAGTCAGTAGCTTCAATCATTTCTGGACGTTTTTCAGTGGCAAAAATCAATGAATATTGTAAATGCACAGACAGTAATTTCTCCGCATTGCAAGGTGCAATTCTGAAATTTTTTGCTTTTTCCTGCTCCTCTTAGCATGATAAACAAGATTCAAAGAGAGTGAGATGCCAGCTCCTTTCATTCAGTCAGTAGCTTCAATCATTTCTGGACGTTTTTCAATGGCAAAAATCATTGAATATTGTAAATGCACAAACAGTAATTTCTCCGCATTGCAAGGTGCAATTCTGAAATTTTTTGCTTTTTCCTGCTCCTCTTAGCATGATAAAGAAGATTCAAAGAGAATGAGATGCCAGCTCCTTTCATTCAGTCAGTAGCTTCAATCATTTCTGGTATATGAATAACATGATGTTTTTCAATGGCAAAAATCAATGAATATTGTAAATGCACAAACAGTAATTTCTCCGCATTGCAAGGTGCAATTCTGAAATTTTTTGCTTTTTCCTGCTCCTCTTAGCATGATAAAGAAGATTCAAAGAGAGTGAGATGCCAGCTCCTTTCATTCAGTCAGTAGCTTCAATCATTTCTGGACGTTTTTCAATGGCAAAAATCAATGAATATTGTAAATGCACAAACAGTAATTTCTCCGCATTGCAAGGTGCAATTCTGAAATTTTTTGCTTTTTCCTGCTCCTCTTAGCATGATAAACAAGATTCAAAGAGAGTGAGATGCCAGTTCCTTTCATTCAGTCAGTAGCTTCAATCATTTCTGGACGTTTTTCAATGGCAAAAATCAATGAATATTGTAAATGCACAAACAGTAATTTCTCCGCATTGCAAGGTGCAATTCTGAAATTTTTTGCTTTTTCCTGCTCCTCTTAGCATGATAAAAAAGATTCAAAGAGAGTGAGATGCCAGCTCCTTTCATTCAGTCAGTAGGTTCAAACATTTCTGGTATATGAATAGCATGATGTTTTTCAATGGCAAAAATCAATGAATATTGTAGATGCACAAACAGTAATTTCTCCGCATTGCAAGGTGCAATTCTGAAATTTTTTGCTTTTTCCTGCTCCTCTTAGCATGATAAAGAAGATTCAAAGAGAATGAGATGCCAGCTCCTTTCATTCAGTCAGTAGCTTCAATCATTTCTGGACGTTTTTCAATGGCAAAAATCATTGAATATTGTAAATGCACAAACAGCAATTTCTCCGCATTGCAAGGTGCAATTCTGAATTTTTTTGCTTTTTCCTGCTCACCTTAGCATGATAAAGAAGATTCAAAGAGAGTGAGATGCCAGCTCCTTTCATTCAGTCAGTAGCTTCAATCATTTCTGGTATATGAATAACATGATATTTTTCAATGGCAAAAATCAATGAATATTGTAAATGCACAAACAGTAATTTCTCCACATTGCAAGGTGCAATTCTGAAATTTTTTGCTTTTTCCTGCTCCTCTTAGCATGATAAAGAAGATTCAAAGAGAATGAGATGCCAGCTCCTTTCATTCAGTCAGTAGCTTCAATCATTTCTGGACGTTTTTCAATGGCAAAAATCAATGAATATTGTAAATGCACAAACAGTAATTTCTCCGCATTGCAAGGTGCAATTCTGAAATTTTTTGCTTTTTCCTGCTCCTCTTAGCATGATAAACATTATTCAAAGAGAGTGAGATGCCAGCTCCTTTCATTCAGTCAGTAGCTTCAATCATTTCTGGACGTTTGTCAATGGCAAAAATCAATGAATATTGTAAATGCACAAACAGTAATTTCTCCGCATTGCAAGGTGCAATTCTGAAATTTTTTGCTTTTTACTGCTCCTCTAAGCATGATAAAGAAGATTCAAAGAGAGTGAGATGCCAGCTCCTTTCCTTCAGTCAGTAGCTTCAAACATTTCTGGTATATGAATAACATGATGTTTTTCAATGGCAAAAATCAATGAATATTGTAAATGCACAAACAGTAATTTCTCCGCATTGCAAGGTGCAATTCTGAAATTTTTTGCTTTTTCCTGCTCCTCTTAGCATGATAAAGAAGATTCAAAGAGAGTGAGATGCCAGCTCCTTTCATTCAGTCAGTAGCTTCAATCATTTCTGGACGTTTTTCAATGGCAAAAATCATTGAATATTGTAAATGCACAAACAATAATTTCTCCGCATTGCAAGGTGCAATTCTGAAATTTTTTGCTTTTTCCTGCTCCTCTTAGCATGATAAAGAAGATTCAAAGAGAGTGAGATGCCAGCTCCTTTCATTCAGTCAGTAGCTTCAATCATTTCTGGTATATGAATAACATGATGTTTTTCAATGGCAAAAATCAATGAATATTGTAAATGCACAAACAGTAATTTCTCCGCATTGCAAGGTGCAATTCTGAAATTTTTTGCTTTTTCCTGCTCCTCTTAGCATGATAAAGAAGATTCAAAGAGAGTGAGATGCCAGCTCCTTTCATTCAGTCAGTAGCTTCAATCATTTCTGGACGTTTTCCAATGGCAAAAATCATTGAATATTGTAAATGCACAAACAGTAATTTCTCCGCATTGCAAGGTGCAATTCTGAAATTTTTTGCTTTTTCCTGCTCCTCTTAGCATGATAAAGAAGATTCAAAGAGAGTGAGATGCCAGCTCCTTTCATTCAGTCAGTAGCTTCAATCATTTCTGGTATATGAATAACATGATGTTTTTCAATGGCAAAAATCAATGAATATTGTAAATGCACAAACAGTAATTTCTCCGCATTGCAAGGTGCAATTCTGAATTTTTTTGCTTTTTCCTGCTCCTCTTAGCATGATAAACAAGATTCAAAGAGAGTGAGATGCCAGCTCCTTTCATTCAGTCAGTAGCTTCAATCATTTCTGGACGTTTTTCAATGGCAAAAATCAATGAATATTGTAAATGCACAAACAGTAATTTCTCCGCATTGCAAGGTGCAATTCTGAAATTTTTTGCTTTTTTCTGCTCCTCTCAGCATGATAAAGAAGACTCAAAGAGAGTGAGATGCCAGCTCCTTTCATTCAGTCAGTAGCTTGAAACATTTCTGGTATATGAATAACATGATGTTTTTCAATGGCAAAAATCAATGAATATTGTAAATGCACAAACAGTAATTTCTCCGCATTGCAAGGTGCAATTCTGAAATTTTTTGCTTTTTCCTGCTCCTCTTAGCATGATAAAGAAGATTCAAAGAGAGTGAGATGCCAGCTCCTTTCATTCAGTCAGTAGCTTCAATCATTTCTGGACGTTTTTCAATGGCAAAAATCAATGAATATTGTAAATGCACAAACAGTAATTTCTCCGCATTGCAAGGTGCAATTCTGAAATTTTTTGCTTTTTCCTGCTCCTCTTAGCATGATAAACAAGATTCAAAGAGAGTGAGATGCCAGCTCCTTTCATTCAGTCAGTAGCTTCAATCATTTCTGGACGTTTTTCAATGGCAAAAATCAATGAATATTGTAAATGCACAAACAGTAATTTCTCCGCATTGCAAGGTGCAATTCTGAAATTTTTTGCTTTTTCCTGCTCCTCTTAGCATGATAAAGAAGATTCAAAGAGAGTGAGATGCCAGCTCCTTTCATTCAGTCAGTAGCTACAATCATTTCTGGACGTTTTTCAATGGCAAAAATCAATGAATATTGTAAATGCACAAACAGTAATTTCTCCGCATTGCAAGGTGCAATTCTGAAATTTTTTGCTTTTTCCTGCTCCTCTTAGCATGATAAAGAAGATTCAAAGAGAGTGAGATGCCAGCTCCTTTCATTCAGTCAGTAGCTTCAAACATTTCTGGTATATGAATAACATGATGTTTTTCAATGGCAAAAATCAATGAATATTGTAAATGCACAAACAGTAATTTCTCCGCATTGCAAGGTGCAATTCTGAAATTTTTTGCTTTTTCCTGCTCCTCTTAGCATGATAAAGAAGATTCAAAGAGAGTGAGATGCCAGCTCCTTTCATTCAGTCAGTAGCTTCAATCATTTCTGGACGTTTTTCAATGGCAAAAATCATTGAATATTGTAAATGCACAAACAGTAATTTCTCCGCATTGCAAGGTGCAATTCTGAAATTTTTTGCTTTTTCCTGCTCCTCTTAGCATGATAAAGAAGATTCAAAGAGAGTGAGATGCCAGCTCCTTTCATTCAGTCAGTAGCTTCAATCATTTCTGGAATATGAATAACATGATGTTTTTCAATGGCAAAAATCAATGAATATTGTAAATGCACAAACAGTAATTTCTCCGCATTGCAAGGTGCAATTCTGAAATTTTTTGCTTTTTTCTGCTCCTCTTAGCATGATAAAGAAGATTCAAAGAGAGTGAGATGCCAGCTCCTTTCATTCAGTCAGTAGCTTCAATCATTTCTGGACGTTTTTCAATGGCAAAAATCAATGAATATTGTAAATGCACAAACAGTAATTTCTCCGCATTGCAAGGTGCAATTCTGAAATTTTTTGCTTTTTCCTGCTCCTCTTAGCATGATAAACAAGATTCAAAGAGAGTGAGATGCCAGCTCCTTTCATTCAGTCAGTAGCTTCAATCATTTCTGGACGTTTTTCAATGGCAAAAATCAATGAATATTGTAAATGCACAAACAGTAATTTCTCCGCATTGCAAGGTGCAATTCTGAAATTTTTTGCTTTTTCCTGCTCCTCTTAGCATGATAAAGAAGATTCAAAGAGAGTGAGATGCCAGCTCCTTTCATTCAGTCAGTAGCTACAATCATTTCTGGACTTTTTTCAATGGCAAAAATCAATGAATATTGTAAATGCACAAACAGTAATTTCTCCGCATTGCAAGGTGCAATTCTGAAATTTTTTGCTTTTTCCTGCTCCTCTTAGCATGATAAAGAAGATTCAAAGAGAGTGAGATGCCAGCTCCTTTCATTCAGTCAGTAGCTTCAAACATTTCTGGTATATGAATAACATGATGTTTTTCAATGGCAAAAATCAATGAATATTGTAAATGCACAAACAGTAATTTCTCCGCATTGCAAGGTGCAATTCTGAAATTTTTTGCTTTTTCCTGCTCCTCTTAGCATGATAAAGAAGATTCAAAGAGAGTGAGA